>NC_056729.1:1812785512-1812857517 GCF_019279795.1 Protopterus annectens | reverse complement strand
GTGCACAGTTTACAATTAAGACAAAATATGACTTTAACTGACTTTCAGACATGGGTGCCAGAATCATAGAGCCAGGAGAGGGGGAGCTCCCCCCCACACACACACACTTTTATAGCTGCAAGACCTGTCGGAAAAAATTAACGAAGTTGAGTTTTCACGCTAATGTGGATTTGTGCATGCAAGTCAAACTAACTAAACTACCTGTTCTTGTTCCTTTACTGCTCTGTGTTAAAAGAGTTATGCTGCTGTTCTGTTGGTGCTGCCAGAGTCATGCCGCTAAGAAGAGTTTTGTTCTTTTATTTGCAGGAGTTAGGCTGCTCGTGTGTGTGCGCGTGTGTCTGTGTGTGTGTGTGTGTGTGTGTGTGTGTGTGTGTGTGTGTGTGTGTGTAAAATGCCCCAGTTATGTATATCTAGTGGTTAGTCTAACTCAGCCTCAAACAAGAGACTGAATTCTCTACCCAGACCACCACTTGTGATTCAGGGAGTTGAGTCCACAGCTCTCAACTGTCCAGATTTTCACATAATATTTGTCTCATACTTTTGGTCTCTTCCTCTTAAATTTGTGGTTTTCTGGCAAATCAGTGAGAACTGAATTCACTAAATAATGATACCCCTTTAGGTTTCAGTCTTCCTATCTTTCAGGAAACACATGGTAACAGCAACTTTCTAAGATTATACAAGCAATATTTAAAATTTGTCCCTGGTTTTGAGCCATTGGCCCCTCCAAACAAAATTTGGCTTTTACCATATTTCTTGTGCTGCGAAGCTGAGAGATTTAGTTGAGTGTCAGGTGGATTTTACAAGGAGCTGAGAGCTTCAGGAGAAGAAAAGTTTAGTGCTACTTACGCTAATCTGTTTGCATTGTTAATAGCACAACAGGTAGTATACTTGCTATTGATGCAGAAGACTGTGGGTTCTATTCCCACAGTATGTAGATGGATCACTGTGTTGTACTTTAAAGGGAGTGGATGCTGCAGTCCTATGACTGTCCTCCTTTGGAGGAGTTACCTAGTAACTATGTTTCTGCTATCAGTTTGCCATCCATTTCCCATTGCAAAATTACTAGCTTATCATTTTTTATTTCTGTAACATAGACAATTTATTCTTCAAGGGCAACAGGCACTTTATTTGTAGATGAAATAATGAAATATAAAGTTGCTTGCTAGCAGCAACCTCTTTAGTTACAGATCCCTTTAATGTGTAATTATTTAGATGACTTACTTCTACAGAGATTTTGCATATTTACTGATATTGGTGGATTGTAATGACAGATGTTTGAGTGGCCTTTCATGGTTGCCATTTTCTAAAATGGGTAGTTTTGTCATTATTGGTTCATAAATTTTGTTTCATTGCTTACTAGAAGATTGTTCCAAACTACAAATTTAAAACATATTCTAACAAGTGGTGCTGTATTACAAAAGGAATATAATTCAATACAATCAGGAAGGTGAATAAAAAAATGCATACATGTATGCTTGCTCACAGGATGCAGGAGATCAAAATAGGGGAAAACACCGGTAACCAATGGAGTCCCCCATGGTTTGGTGCTGAGACTTTTTCTGTTTGGCATATACATCTCAAAAGTAGAAGGAAATACCAAAAGGCTTTGGCCAACAAAGTTTGAGATGACTGCAAGTTAGGAGCAGTTATTGAATTCCCAAATGACTTAGCCATCATGCAGGAAGGTTTGTCCCAAACAATAACTGGTGCCAGAATCATGAATTGAAACTAAACTCCAAGAAATACATTATTGTATCCTTTGGGAAGTCATCTACTCCAGGGAACTGCCAAATTGACAATGCCCCCTGAGAACTGACCCAGTTGCATGGCATTTGGGAACTTGTGTGTACAGAGACCTAACTTTTGACCAACATGTGCCCAGAGTCATACGAAAGTCTTTCTATATTGCACAGCTTATAAACAAATTGATTTTGACTAGATCTAGAGATCTTATTGTCCCCCTTTACAAAGCCCTCATTAGGTCAATCATTTTGTATAATGCCCACTTTGGCATGTATCTGTCCAGACCCATGTAACAATTGGAATTCCCACAGAGATACCTTACTAAAAGAATACAAATCCTAAACAATAGGTCTTGCATGGACCACCTGAAAGATTTATCACTATACTCAGTATCCTACAGAGTGCTTAGAGATGACATGTCTGGCATACAAGGCATCCTCCGACCTAACACAAATGGACCTACTGAACATCAGCAAGTCAAATGGCATCAGAAATACTCAGTCCAGGTATCTAAACTGAATGTTGTAGAGAGGTGGCTATATATCACAGTGGCTACCACTGTTCCAGAACAGACTATCCATTCAAGTAAAACAAAGCTCATCCCTGTCCACATTCAAATGCAACTTGGATCTAAGAATGGGTAATAAAAATGTACTCCAGGATTGCCCCTCATTTCACTAATGGATAGAGGCAGCTCCTAAATGCTGCATCCCTTACATGGGTCCCTTCAAATTATCTATAGTATGATCACATGTATTCTAACTAGGGCTAATATACAATTATCAGCCATATGATAGGTAAGACCAATCAAGAAATGTTAATACAAGCACTAAAAGGGAAATTGGCTAAGCTTAAAATCTCCTCCAAGTAAACCTATGTTGTGGTAGTAAATAATTTTAAATAATTGCCCTTTTTGGATCACTAAGTGCCCCCTCATCCTCTGCCCCCCACCCCCAGTCTTCAACAGCTTCTGAAGCCTCTGTTTTCAGAAAGGGGCAATTAACAACATTAACTCATTCACTCCAAAAGAGCTCAGGAAGTTTGCATTTTAACTTCCAATGGGCAGAGCCTAAGCCTTTTGACAGAATCAAATTATGTCCTCACATTTCAAACAAATGTTCATATCTCTGGAACCACGGGGGTTATGAAAGAAGTGCAAATGTCAAACTCTTCAGCACAAACTATTATTATAGTGGTAGTATTCTTTAGGTTCTAGGTCTTAAAGTAAATTTACATCACAGTAAACACAGTATTACATTTGTAATATCTTGTAAACAACTTGCAATATCTCAGCAACCACTCAAGTTACACACATACTGTAGAACAAAGAGCGTGTATGTAATTTTGAGAAGCATTTGCAGATGTAAGCACGTGCATATAAATAGTGAGCATGTGCAGGCAGCAGTGCCATTTTGAGAGAATAGCCAGCGTGTTAACATACATGAGTGTGGTAGTCAGTCTGTTTATAAGTTTATTTTAGTTTGAGTTACAAAGCCTCATTCCAGATGTGTTTGTGTGTAATAAAGCTGCTTGAACTGAACCCAGAAACATTCATCTGTTTTATCCTGACTGGACGAGTGACATGGTGTCAGAACTGGAATTGAGAGTGCAACTTTTTCAAGCCATGAGGTACAGAGTTGAAGGTGAAGGTGTATTGAGTAGATTGGTTGATAGCAGTGCTCAAACAATCAAAAAGGGCCAAAAATGAACTAAAGGTAACAAAACTTGCACAAATGATTTATTTTGCAAAGAAAATGAATCAGACATTCGTAGGGCACAAAACGCATTATGAATCCAACAAGTAGCAAAAAAACTCATTGTTAATCAAATGAAAGGCACAAAACACATTATTAATTAAACAAAATGTTTCAAACTATGATATTTGATAAAACTGGAAAAGATATTCATATGGGGCTCAGAATTACCTTTGGTTTGCATAATGAGCATGTTTAAAGTAAAAAGAGTACAAGAAAAGTATAATGAGCGTGATAAGAGATTCAAAGGGCATAGCAAATACAATGTTTTATCTTTCAGCTTTTCCCAGTTAGGGGTCACCAAAGCGGAACCCCGGTCTGCTAATGATTGGCAGAAGATTTTTCATACCGAGTTGCCAGCCCTGACGCACAACCTTCAATGAAGGTACGCCCATTCATGCACGTCTCCACACAGAAGATGCTTTAGCTGAGAATCGAACAGGACAACATCTTACCGTGAGATGACAATGCTACCACAGCAAGCTTAAAGAGCAAGGTGACTGCATGTTTTAGTAAAAGACCATGTTTTGGCATAAACTATTACTTTGCATTGACAGAAGCCATTCATACCATAACTAGAGTTGTTTGAAGTATCTCAGAGTGTGCAAAGTGTTTGCAGAGTGTGTGCTTTATTACAGTGCAATTATTTCAAAGAGTTTGCTATGTGCAAAGTACAGTTACATTGCAAAGTTCAGTCAAAGTACAGCCATTTCAAAAAAGTTTCTTGTGCTGTGTACATTTATTCGCAGAGTGCCACCATTTCAAAGTGTTTCTTACACTGTGCAGAGTTATTTCACAAAATACAGCCATTTTAAAAGGTTCTTGTGCTGTATACAGTTTATTTGAAAGAGCTTACCTCACTTTGACCCTCCAGACTGGTAAAAGTTGATGTTTGTAATCCTTAAGGACTTATTAAAAGATGTGCTGAAAACTCCAAAAAGGATCCTAAGAAAATTGTGTCTAAGTGTTAGTAAGTACATGTGCTCTTAATGATGTACCAAACCTTTCCGCACGTAACTAGACAGTTACTGGGATTAGACATCAAAACAGGCAGCAAACATTTACTGACCTAAGAAGTTGAAGAGATTTGAAAGGTGACATGCTTCCTATTAAAACGGAGAGTTTATAACTGAACATAGTGCAGCAAATGAATCATGCCGTAATATTGTAGTTATAACAACCGAAGGAAATCTACGTATATTGTGCTCTGCAGAGGTTATTCTCGTAGGTGGTACTTTTCTTACTCTAAGCTTCTTCTGCTGTGTACAGTTTATTCACAGAGTACAGTCATTTCAAAGTATTTCTTACACTGATAAGGAGTGTTTTCGCAAAGTACAGTGATTTTAAAATATTCTTCTGCTAGGGTGACTTTTTTGGCAAAGTGCAGTTATTTCAGACTCTGTTGTGCTATTGGGCATAATTACAAGTTCTGGCATAAACTTCTGGCATATATTTATGTGCATATGTCCGTATGTAATTCCAAGCACCTTCACTACTGTGTGTTGATATGGCAGAGGCATTTCACAGACCCAGTCCACTTGTGTTAGATCATAATATTGCAGAAAATTGGAGAGTATTTGAGCAGGAATGCAATATTTTCATACAAGCAGCTTCTTCTGACAAAGATGTACATACAAGGGAGTTTATTTTGCTTAACTTAGCTGAGTCAGAGGTCATTGAAAGAGAGCGTAATTTGTGTATGCACCAGCAATATATGCAGGAGAAAGGGAAACCATCATGTTGTTGTACCGACTGAATCAAGAGAGGACCCTAAGTGCTTGAAGTGTAAATTTATAAAAATGTGCAACCTCCAGGCGAATGTTACATTAGAGATGCACCTATTCTATACAAGAGACCAAAAGCCAGGTGAAACTTGTGCAGCTTATATCACTGACTTGAGAAATAAGGCTAAAACCTGCATATTTGGTGACTTGAAAGATGAGTTAATAAAGGACAGGCTTGTGTGTGGTGTTAATAGTGCTGCAGTGAGAAAGAATGTGCTTCGTGACAGTGATTTAATGTAGAGCAAAGCCATAGAGATTTGTCAAATCCATGAGCTCATGGAAAGACACACAAGTATGCTTGCAAGTGACAAGAGCTTAGTTTCAGCAGCGTCTAGAGCAAGCATAGACAGCATGCAGCACATAGCAAGCAGAAACAGGCCTAAGCACATGACAGCTGCAACCCCTGTAGGTTCCTCTGGGAGATCCCATAACTTTCTAGCAAGTTCCAAGATTAGCTCAGCAAAATGGATATGCTCAGTGCAGTTTAAGGGTGAGTCAGCAAAACCCAAGTCAAGTCATATTGTTAACTTGTGTAATTGTGGCGCCAATTATGAGTCTAAAAGAAAGAAGTGTTTAGCATTTGGTCGGCAATGCCACAAGTGTAAAAAATGGAAGCACTTTCAAATGTTTTATAAATCAAGCAAGCCTCATTCAATTATTAAGAAAAGTCAGTACAAAAGCAAGTTGATCATAGAGAAAGCTGCAACCCTGCTTTCTATGTAGATGGTGTATCAGTGGTCAGTGTAAATGTTAATGCAGTAGATTTATTGGCAAAAAATGAAGTATTCTGTACTGTCCTGATCAATGGTAAACCCACAGAGCTCAAAGTAGACTCTGTTTCAAAGTGTAATGTGATGTCAGCAGAAACATTTGCTAAAGTGAGAGCTGGTGAGCAACTTAATTTGGCCAATTGTGTGAAGCTTGTTGCTTATGGAGGTGAAGAGATTCAAACCGAAGGCTCAGTAGTGCTTTCATGCTATTTGGTTGGGAACAGTTACAGCTTGCAATTTTATGTTGGCCAAAGACCATGCAGTCATTATTAGGTCTCAGACACAGTTTGAGAATGAAACTGCTTTTTTTTTACCAAAGACATACATCATGTAAGCACACGTCCCAGTACCAGCTGTACTGACTCTATTTTCTCAGAGTATGCTGATGTTTCCAGTGACAAGTTAGGCAAACTTCCAGTCCTGTACTCCATGAAGGTAGACCCAGAGGTCAGTCCAGTGGTCAGACCAGCAAGGAAAGTTCCAACACCTATGCAGGACAAAATCAAAGTCCATTTAGACAAAATGGTGCAGCAAGGTGTGATTTGTCCAGTCAGAGAACCAACTGAGTGGGTGTCTTCCATGGTAGCTGCTCATAAGAAACGTTCAGATGAAATCAGAATATGAATTGACCCAAGAGACTTGAACAAGGCGACCTCATCATCCTATGCATACAGTCAAGGAGGTAGCCACCCTCATGCCAGATGCCACTGTTTTTTTTTGTCTTAGATGCAGTGAGTTCATTTTGGCAAGTGATGCTTGATCACGAATCTTCATTACTGACTACATTCAGTACCCCATTTGGTAGATACAGATTCCTAAGGATGTCTTTTGGAATAAATTCTGCCAATGAAGTCTTTCAGCGTGCAATGGAGCAAATGTTTTGGGCTATCTGTGTGCTATAACAATTGATGGTTTACTGGTTGGAGGCAATGGAGAAGCAGAGCATGACAGTAACCTCAGGAAAGTTCTGGACAGATGCGTGAAGTGAACTTAAAGCTCAGTCCTCTGAAATGTAATGTCAGGCTACCAGAAGTTACTTATGTAGGTCATTTATTTACCAGTACAGGCTTAAGGCCAAACCCTTCTAAACAAACAGCCATTCTTGAGATGCCAGCCCCAGACAATGTCAAAGCCTTACAGCATTTCCTTGATATGGTTAACTATTTGGGAAAGTTTATCCCTGACTTTAGTAAGTTATCAGCACCTTTAAGAGATCTGACATGCAAAAATGTTGCCTGGTTATGGTTAGAACAACATCAGAGAGCATTTGATAACCTCAAACATCAAATTGTCAACCCACCAACATTGAGATACTATAATGTCTACAAACCAGTAGTTTTTTCCTGTGATGCTTCAAAATTCGGTCTTGGTGCAGTTATTCTTCAGGAGGGAAGACCTGTTGCCTATGCATCTAGAACTCTTACCCAAACTGAGATGCAGTATGCTCAAACTGAGAAGGAACTTTTGGCAATTGTGTTTGCATGTTCGAAGTTCCATGATGATATTTATGGCTGAGCTATCCAAACTGAAACTGATCATCAACATCTAGTCACTATTTTAAAGAAGCCTATGCATACCACTCCAGCAAGACTACAAAGAATGATGCCTAGATTACAAAAGTACAATTTCAAAATGGTCTATGCAAAAGGCAAACTTCTGTATCTGGCTGATACCTTATTCAGATCACTCAGAAATACCACAGAACAGCTTGATGCAGAGAATTTTGATTTTGATGTCATGGAAGTGCATAATTTTTCTACCACGAGACTTGGTGAGCTGAGAGATCATACAAAGACTGATGCAGTTTTGCAAAAACTCAATCACTTCATCAATGTTGGATGACTGTCAAAGCAATCCTGTGTACTGCCAGAAGTGCAACCTTACTTTCCATACAGAGATGAGATGCTGATGGAAGGTGGTATCATTGGCAAAGGTCACAAAGTTATTGTTCCTATTTCCTTACAACATGAATACATTTAGATTTTGCATCGTGGCCACCCAGGTTCCGATTCTACCAAAAGAAGGGTGAGAGGACTAGTATTTTGGCCTTCTCTGTTGAAAGACATTGATAAAGTATTTTCTTCTTGTTTTATTTAACATTTGTTAACAGGGAAAGTTCAACTTGGAATGAAGCCAATTTTCAGTGGAGGCCCGGAGAGAAATGCTCCAGACACGTCTTTGTAAAATGGGAGGAAACCGGAGCACCTGGAGGAAACCCACACGAACACAGACAGGACATGCAGACTCCACACAGAAGGCACCCCAGCCAAGAATCAAACCGGAGAACCTCTTACTGTAAGGTGACAATGTTACCGCTGCACCACTACACCATCCAAGTTCAGTACGCAATAGTACTAAACCGCATTTGCAAAAAGAGCCACTTCAGCTAAGCCAAATTCCTGAACTATCTTGGTCAACAGTAGCCACTTGATATATCTGAGTGGAACAGTCAACATTACTTAGTGTTGGTAGACTCTTATTCAAACTGGTTTGAGATTGATTTGCTTCCTAACCTGAAGTCCAGTGCTGTTATTACTAAGATGAAGCATCATTTCTCTGTCCATGGTAGCTCACACAAAGTTATTTCTGACAACAGCACCCAGTTTACCAGTCAATTGTTTCAGAGAATTGCAAAACAGTGAGACTTTATCCATGCTACTAGTAGTCTGGAATACCCAAAATCAAACTGCCTTGCTGAACATGCAGTACAGAGTGTAAAGCAATTACTGGAGAGGTCAAAGCATAATAATACCGATGTCTTCCTGAATTTTCTTAACCTCAGAAATATACCCCATGACAACCTACTTGGCTCCCCTGCTCAGAGACTTCTATCTAGGCAAACCAGAACAATCTTGTCTATCAGTTCTAATTTGTTGGTGCCTAATGCTAAAAACAACAGAGCAATCAAAGCCCAACTTTTTAAGAAGCGTTCTTTTCAGAAGTCCAGCTATGATAAAATGAGGAGATTTCTTTGTCTATTAAAAGAAGGAGAGACAGTGAGGATGCAAACCGTGAAAGGCTTTGATCAAATTGGTCAAGTGAGAGGTATATGTACTGAGCAGAGATCCTACTTAGTGGAATCTGAGGGTATAGAATACAGGAGAAACCGCAGGCATCTTCTTCCTGTGCCAGAAATGATATTGCAGCATTGTACCTGTGATACAGACTCTAGATCTCAGAGTAACACTGACAATGTTTATACTGAAGAACGTCTCAGTATCCATTCCCATTCCTAATGATGTCCCAGTTGTCCCCAAAGTTGAACATTCCTTAAAGAAAGTCCCTGTTGCTATATCCAATTCTGACTTTTATGTTACACGGTTGGGTCATATTTCTAGACCTAGTGTAAAATACACAGCAATCTGGACATGATTGTTTTATATGTGTCTAACTTTGTATGACTGCATGTCAGATAATTAGTTCTGTATAACTGCATGTCAAAAGATCATTTCTGTAAATTGCATGTCATTGAGTACCGTCATTTCGTATATGGACTATTTCTCAAAGAGGGGGGATGTAGAACAGAGCGTGTGTATGTACCTTTAAGAAGCATTTCCAGATGCAGCACATGCATATAAATAGTGAGCACATGCAGGCAGCACTGCCATTTTGACAGAACAGCCAGAATGTTAACTTGTATGAGTGTGGCAGTCAGTCCGTTTATAAGTTTATTTAAGTTTAAGTTACAAGATGTCATTCCTGATGTGTTTGTGTGTAATAAAGCTGCTTGAACTGAACCCACAACCGTTTGTCTGTCTTATCCTAACAGGACAAGTGACACTTACAGCTTCACTGCTTGTTTTTTCTTCTATCCAGTCTGCCATGAACTGGCTCAACAAACTGGAGCATAGCATTACTCATACGACTTCCTGCACACACTTGGTTTACCTCCCATCATGCCCTGCAGTATTCAGAACATACTGCTGGTGTCTCACACCATCTTTCTTGCCTCCATTTGCTATCTTCCTTCAGTATACCAGTCCCCCTGGTGTGCTTCAGCTAAATTATATGTGATACTTTCTGGATTTTGTGGAGTAATCTAAAAACAAAAGTCTTTATACCTGCTAAGCAACAGAGTGAGATGATCCTCTGCCCAGCCTGAAGCTAAATTCACCTTTTCAACACTGCTAAAATAGTTAATCTATGTTACTATCTCCACATATTTTCTGCAATTACTTTTGTCCGTGTATGGCTGTAGGCACATCCCCAAACCAAAACTCCTGCTTCTTTTCCATCCATTTTCAAGCTACCGTTGTCACCCCGTAATTAAAGTTCTAGCTCATCTTTTAACCTATCTGTATTCCCTCCCTCCTGGTCACTATTCTGTTTCATGTAACCCATAGTCTGCCCTATTTACTAACATTACCCAGGTTATTTTACACAACAGTCTAACTGTAGTTTCCATCTGCCTTTACTTACAGACTCCCTGATTGCTTTTTCTTCTATCCAGTCTGCCACAAACTGGCTCAGCCCGCTCCATTTGCCCTCACTACACTCAGGCTCAGTCCGCTCCCCTGCCTTACCCCCAAATCCTTCCCACCCCCCACTATCGCTACATTTATCCATAACTACCCACTCCCACTAACCTCTTCCAACCTATCACACACTGAAACACACGCCCCACACCCTCCTGTTCCACACACTATATCCACTTACCAAATAAAATCCACCTACTACCATATATACCACCACGTAAAGCCACATATATTTTTCTAATATCTGAACCCCACTCCATCCCTACACTGAAAACCCAACAACAACCATAATCCTCCTACCTCACCTACTGGGTACCCTCCCCCTTCTTTCATCCATAACATTCATCCTCCTACTTCCCCTATCATGCTCCACTCTCAATCCTTATTCCATCTACTACCTACTATGCTCACCCATCCACTACCAAGGCCACTTCTGAAACTTCTCACACATCTTCTCTTTCTGCAACAGACTATAACTCGCATACTCTACTTCTGTAACTCTAACCCATATAACCTTCCCTCCAGTAAAAGCTCATCACTAATATCTCTCCACGAACAACTTCACCCCACTGTCTTCCTACACAGTGTCTATCTCCACTCCTATCTTATACCTAAACACTATAACATTTCATACACTCCTTATGTTTGCCAACCATCTAACTTCCTACCAATATCAGCTACAAAACTACAATTCCCCGCCAACACCATTACTAATTCTCTGCCCTATCAAATACTACACACTAACTATGAAATTGCCTCTGTTCTCCACAACACCTCTTACACTGCACACTTCCCATACAAATACATCCAACTCCACTCAAGTTCTCAATATCTCTTTGGTATTATAAATTCCTTTCTAAGCTCTGTAAAGCTTTACAATACTTTACTTCACAATTAAAACTCAATGGTGATGTCCACCCAAACCCTGGCCCCAAAAATACTCAGCAACAACCCATCCCTCCTACCCCACTCCCTTGTTTTCCTACCCTACCCCCCCAAAGGCTCCAACCTCCTGCTACTTAATATGAACCTAAGAAGTAATGTCAACAAGGTCCATGATCTTCATGCCTCCCTATCACTATACTTCTCTGATATTGCCATCCTCACTGAAACCTGGCTAAAACCCAAAATTAAGAACAACTAAATTCTCCCTCCAGGTTATAACATACATAGATGTGATAGAAAAAACAAGCATGTAGGAAGACTAGCCATTATGTTCAAGCAAAATCTAAAACTCAAACTCATTGACCCAAACAACTCAGACTTTAATAACACTGAAATATTATTTACAAAACTAGAAATTAACACAAACAAACACCTAATTATAATTGTCTGAGTTGTTTGGGTCAATGAGGTTGGCATAATGGTTAGGGTGTTAACCATAAAACACAAGATGCAGGGTTTGATTCTTACATGGGGTAATTGTCTAGGTCTAAAATGGCCCACAAGGGCACTTAGCCTAATATAATAATAGTACTAATCTATGAACCTGGTAATAACCCAAACACACCTGAGAGTATACTTCACTGGATATCCTTAACTTTCCCACAGGAAACCATCATTATGGGCAGCTTTAATACTGACAGGTTCTCCTATAATTCTGAACATCCTACTAATTTCATCAGCCTACATGGCTTCTCACAGATTTTACAAACAGCAACTAGAACTGACAAAAACATAAAACGAGAATCTATACTAGATTAGTTCCTCACCAACAAACCCTCACTAGCCTACCAATCAGGTTACCTCCCCAGTAGCATTAGCGATTATCTCCACACTTAATTGCTAAGACATTCTCTAAACAGCTCCAGACAAACTTGCTCCCATCTAATTCAAATCAAAAAGAACTTCAATACTCAGATGTTTCTCTCATTATTACAACTCTGTGATTGGACTCCACTCAAAATCCCCCCCCCCCCCCACCTTGCACAGCTGTAAGCTATTTTAACTTTACCTTCCATGATACTCTGTATAAACTATCCCCCTGCAGAACTGCCAGAATAAAATCCAACTATACTCCATGGCTAACACACAACACAAAACAATTACTAAAACAAAGAGACAAAGCCTGGACACTCTGGCACACTAACAAAAATCAAACTAATCTAAGTCATTACAAACAACTTCACAACAAAGCTATGTCTCATGTCAAACTTAACAAAAAAATATTACTCTGTCACACAGCAATAGCATCACAACAATCCCAGGAAATTCTGGTCTGCCATAAAAAACTCCTTCGACTTGGTAATGCATCCACCCCGTCCCTCTAACACCTCAAACACTTAAAGCATTGCTACCCAAATAACACTTTCTTTATAAACTCTATACATTCTCTTACCAACCCCCCATCTCAACACTTCTCCAATTATCCCCACAATATCAAATGATACCAATGACTCCTTCTCCTTCAAACTTATTCAAACCCACACTATAAAAAAATTGCACTCCAAACTTAAGCCCACACCCTTTGCAGCAGATAACCTACCCTCAGAATTCCTAAAAATAGCAGCTGACACCATAACCTATCCCATCACTATACTGATCAACCACTCTGTCACAGAACAGTATATTCCCTCAAGCTGGAAAATATCCTATATTATCCTTCTGCACAAGGGGGCAAATCTACTGAACTTTTTAACTACAGACCCATTGGTATCTTACCACCCCTTTCCAAAAAAAAAAATAGAAAAATGTATCCACAAGCAGCTTTTAAACTAACTTATATCCAATAACCTCTTAGCCAACATGCAGCATGGGTTTCACTCACACCATAGCACCATATCTGCCCTCCTAAGCTTTACCAACACCATCAACCACCATAAAAATAATGGAAAACTTGTGTCTTCCATGTTCCTGGATCTCTCAAAAGTCTTCGATACGGTTTCCCATCAGAAAGTACTTGATGAACTTTCAACTCTAAAACTTACCAACTCTTCCTTAGCGTGGTCCATAGCTACTTATCTGGCTGATAGCAAGCTGTCAAATGGCAGTCAGAATTCTCTCGCCTACTACCTGTTAGCTTGAGGTTACCCCACAGATCTATCCTAGATCCCTTACTTTTTAATATCTTTGCCAACAGGCTCCACTCATCTGCTCCCCTAGCATCCATCATTCAATACACAGATGACTCATGGCTCATCTGTACCACACCCTCCCTAAAACAACTAATATCTACAACACAACATTCCTTCCTTGCAGTTGAATCATGGCTAGCTGAATCACAACTGATCTTGAACCCCTCCAAAACTCAAATGATGATCTTTCAACCCAGCAAACCACAGGACCCCCCCCCATACTGCATTCCAAATACATTCTCCCAACAATTCCACAATATCAGCAGTAACTCACAAAACTGTTAGGTGTAATAATCGACAATAGTTTAATGTTCGACTTGCACATATCACAATCCATCAAGAAGAAACACGTCAAGTTAGGCTTACTGCATAGTCTCAAATCTTTCCTTACTGATAACACAAGACAAGACATAGCCAGAACTCATCTAGTCTCCAGCCTGCTATATGCCTCCACTGTCTTAACAAACCTAAGTAAAACTGATCTCATCAAACTAGAAACCTGCTACAATAAAATCACAACATTAACCATCAACACTCCACATAGGTCCCACCACTGCACTGCCCTATATCAAGTAAACTGGCTAGAACTCTCTAATCGCTTAACTTACACTCAACTTACCTTAGCTCTCCAAACTGTAAACCAACCCAATAACCCCCCCTTCAGCTAAAGCTTCAACCTTATAGTAACACTCACACTCTTTGTTCCTCCTACAAATCCTTATTACAAGTCTCCGAATCCAATAACAAAGCCGGAGACTCTCTCTCTTTTCTACGTCTCCAAAATATGGAATACTCTTCCTCAACCCAACATAACCACAAATGACCCACCTCACTTCAAAAAACTTATAAAAGACTTCCTCAGTAACAAATGGATCTGCTCATGCTCCACTCCTGGATGAAGCCTTCTACCGACCAGCAACTCTACCTAATCTTTTCCCATTTCATATCAACCATATGTATCTCAAACTTATGTACTTATTATATAACCTCCTACCTCTTCTTACTATCCTTCACATTTCTCCCTTCCAGTTTCTCTTCACTCACTATTCTTCTTCTACTATAAACTAACTCCCTCTGTCCCCTCACCTCTTCACCTATAACTCTTCCATATCTCACTGTCTCTCCTGCTAATCTGTCCTCCCCATCCACTCTCTGCTATACGAATCCTCCTTCAACAACCTCACTGTAATCACAAACCTACACTATTTCTAACAGTGCAATCTTACCCACTTCTGTAATCCATTCCTTTTTCAGCACTACTGTTTAGACTATACTTTGTGTTAAATTGTTACCAGAATTTGATGAACAATAGGTAGATTACTTTGTAATGAACATAATCACTGTGACTTGATGTATTTTCACGATGTGTGCTATCTTTGTAACGTATCTCTGGAACTTTTCTCCCCAGGCCTCTGCTGAAAATTGGCTTTCACCCAGTTGGACTATCCTGGTAAACAAAAATAAATACATAAATAGTATCTAGATCCAGAAAAGTAATCATTCCACTATTCAGCCTTCATCAGATCCATCACTGAATAAAATGCTTCCCATGACCAGGCTCATGCAACAACAGGAATGTCCACAGAGGTTCCTCACAAAAATAATACAGGACGTAACAACATCTCCCTTGCAGATTGCTTCAAAGTTCTATCTCTGTACATTGTCTCCTACAGACTGTTAAGGGGTGATCTATGCTTGGCATACAAAACATGCTTACACCCAATTCCAAAGGTCCTCTTTCATATCCAGAAATTGAATAGCAACAGAAAAAGTCTAGGGACTTAAACCTTGCTTGCTACATATATATAGGATATGTTTTAGGGACAGGTATGCATCTCAGATAATACCACTTTTCTGGAACAGGCTTCCCATCCAAGTGAAATACAGTTCTTCCGTAACCCTTTTCAAGCATAACCTGAACCAGTGGATGGAAAATTGAAAATTCACTCATGGTCTGGCACTTATGTCTCTAATGGACAGAAACAGCCTGCAACTGCTTGAACAGCCATGTCCTAATTTACATTTACCCTTAAAATAACCTCTTCATCACCAAAACTTGTTGGGTACATTTGGGATTTATAATTAGGCTTAAAAAGCCCTGTGGTAATTAGCCTGGTATACACTATTGAGTTTGACTAAAATGGGGCCAACCCAGGGTAGGGAATTTCCATAGCCAAGTTTGCGAGAACTAAGTGCAGAATATACCGCCCCCTGGTGAGATAAATGGTCTAGGGAATTCTCATTTTCCCAATTAAAGAATAGTTGTGCAGACACTACATTTGCAGTACAAGTGCTCCAATCTATGAAGAGGCAGTTGAAGCCACAATGCATTAAAGATCCATTTCTGACAAAGATATTTTCAAGGAATGATGACAGGTTTTCCTGATCCTGGGCATAACAGGAGATTGATAGCAAGCAATAAGTTGAAAGTCTGACTTACATAATGTGAGCTGGAGTCCTTTGGGCTCACTGATGGAATCTGTGGGTATCACTTTGGATGGGATAATATCTCTCTGATGACAAATGAGACCCCTCTGCATTATTAGTGGACTTATTCATTCTTAATAGTCATGGGGTGTTATGTTGTTAGTGACACATTGCTGAAGGGGTGCATGTAGAATATGCATTTGGGAGATTACATTAATGCTTAGTCTTAAGAGTTCTCGGAGGCTGTGAAAGAGTTCTTTTTTTTAGGCACTAGCAGATGACAGTTTAGTGTTGTCAGTATGATGATGTTGCATTCTCATGTTCACAACACTGCCTACCTTGAGTGATGCTCATTGCATGCATCAGATTTCGAGAAGCTGCCTCCATATTAGCTATGTGTTCACACCTCTCACAGATAGACTCTTTTAGGTTAAGAAAGAGGTATTTTCAATGAACATGAAGTAGTTACACTCTGTTAAATTAAGCAAGAGGTTATTTTCAATGACTATGAGGAGTTCATACACATACTAAGGATATCAAGTGGTAGAACGCTGGTTATAGATGGGAGAGGCAATCTGCAACCTCTGTATGCTGACCACAGCAATTTTTATAGACGGTTGGAGAGTAAAAAAAGGAGAAAACAGAGTCACTGTGCATATGTAAGAAAAATCATCATGCAAAGTTGTACAGCTGGTAACCAGTGCACACACGCCAGCTGAGGTCCACTCAAACACTTAAAGTTCTAAGCACACACGCCAGCTGAGGTCTGCTCAAACACTTAAAGCTCTAAGCATACACGTCAGCTGAGGTCCACTCAAACACTTAAAGTTATAAGCACACACATCAGCTGAGGTCCACTCAAACACTTAAAGTTCTAAGCACACACGTCAGCTGAGGTCCTCTCAAACACTTAAAGTTCTAAGCACACATGTCAGCTGAGGTCTGCTCAAACACTTACATTTCTAAGCACACACGTCAGCTGAGGTCAACTCAAACACTTAAAGTTCTAAGCACACACGTCAGCTGAGGTCAACTCAAACAATAAAGTTCTAAGCAGACTGACTGTCAGCCATAAGTTGAACAAAGAAGGATTTTTGCAGTAAACAGAGAAACTTCACTTGCACACAATAACCTCTGTCCAGCTACAACTGCAGTGCTGATGATGTCAGTATATATGAGACAGTAAAAAGTTAAAGCCTCGTGAAAATGACTATACATAAATGCAAACAGCTAGTGCCAGGGTATCTAAAAATTGGAGCGGTTAATATACTCCAAAGATAAGAACCACTACTGTCTCAAGACAGCACTCATACTAGACCAGGAACAAGCTAAACAGAAACAGAGATTTTAATGGAAAAAAAACGAAAAGCCAATTAAATTCAACAAAATTATCAAAACAATTTGATGTGCAGTGGAAAATGCAAAAATGAACTTTATTGATTTTTTTTCTGGTGTAGCAAATGTTCAGAATAGCTTTCCAGTTTCTGAGGCAAAAGGAAACACATAAAGCTTTCTGGAGTCCCTCTAATTACAGATTACAAAGTCTATTTTTTCTTTTTATCCATCCTTCATATCAATGAAGATTTTGCATGCAGTGTTCTATATGTTAATAGACAACAGTTATTTATTATCATTCGTTCATTCAGTCATTTATTCATTTTTCAATACCCCTTTTGTGCAGCTCAGGTTTTTGGGTGGAGCACTTAGTGAGTACAAGGCAGCAAACATATTTCTGGATACAGTCTTCTGCATATACAACTGCTCATTCACAAATGACATACACAATTTGTCAGACTATTACTTCACCTATTGTGTGATTTTGGGATGTGTGATAAAACTGCACCTGAGAAAACCCACACAGACACAGTGTGTCCATGCAGACTCTACAGAGAAGTACCAGCATGCACGAAAGGAATGGCAGAATCAACAATTACAGGTCACCCTGCTATATTTGGTTCATGTATGTGAGCACTAGCAAGGGATTGTTCTTACCAACAAAATTAATTGCAAAAAATAACAATTGCAACAGAGTACAGTAGTTACAGTTGTAACCGTTGCAACAAATTACTCCCATCACAAAGGTTTGATTATTAACATTTGCAATAGAAGGTGTTACAGTAAACTTTGAGTAGTATTATTAAATATGCCCTTGCAGACACACTTCTAAAACTGTTTAATCTATGTTTAACTGTTGTTTTCTTGTCCCTGATAAGTGACACACTGCAGTGGTGATGCCCCTTCTTAACCTTCTTTAGGGTGGCCTTCTATCTGGCCCAAGTAACTATAGACCTATCAGCTTTGCAAGCCTCATCTCCAAAGCCATGAACTATATTATAATTGACCTAATAAATTAGTATATCAAGAATATTATTCAACTTGGTGGCCAAGATGGCGCATAGAAAGTTTGCTCTGCTTCACTTACTTATCTCCGACAGGATTACGTTGACCTTTCATAAAAATCATTTAAAATATATTCTTATTCTGGAACCCTACTGGGTTATTTTGATGAAGAAAATAACACATATTGAAATGTTTTCCTGTCAAAAATTCAAGTTAAAATGTATTGAAGGAAGATGAAGCATTCCAAAGCAGCTTTACAAGAAAACTCACTGAGTAAGGACCTACAATCAGTTCTCAGCAGTATCCATGAACGCTCCTTAAAATGGATGCATTAGACTCCAAAGTGGATAAAATAAAACAGGACTGTGCAAAACAGATTGAAGTAATAAATGATATTCTGAAACAACAGAAGGCTTAGATCTCAGCTTTAGAAAATTCAGTTACTGATACAGACAATAGATTAGCAAAAGAACACAATATTGACTTTATTCTTCAACAAAACAAAAAATTATGGAGAAAATTGATCACTTGGAAAACAGGTCAAGAAGAAACAGTATGCGAATATATGGAGTTCCTGAACAAACAGAGAGTGACAACATGATAAAATTTCTTCTTGGATTCTTAAGATTTTAAGCCCTGTTTCATGGAATAGAAAGGGCTCATAGATCTCTGGTTACAACATCTTCAAACAAAAAAAAAAACTGTGCATCCTAGTTTTATCATAGTCAAAATGGTTTCCAGCCAAGATAAAGACCTAGTTTTGAAAACAGTCTGGTCTGTTTCACCTTTAAAACTCAGTGACTGTAGTAAGATTTGACAAAGATTATTCCTCAGTGATGGTATCAAAAAGAAAAGCCTGAATCCCTTTGTTAAAATCCCTTTAAAAAGCTGGAATCAAAACTCCTTTGATCTTGCCCTCAAAACTAAGACTATTCCTGCCTGAGAGAAAGAAAACTTTTGATGCTTTGTTCAAAAGAATAATCTTCTTCACTCTACTGAAGATATGCCCCGGGATTCATGAACGCTGTGCCAGGCGGACGCATAGCGTAGGCGTTACAACGCCAAATATGGCCGCCGAGCTATTCAGGTACGATCCAATTCCGTGTACACTACCGGCGTGCGCCGGATTTGCGCCGCCTCCAGCGTAGGTATGCTAAACACCCCATGTGCGGTGTTGCACCATGCAAATGAAGGCATATAGCAATCCACGAAGTGGAGCAGGCATAGCATAAGGGCACGGCAATGTAAACCAAAAAAAACGGTTTACATTTACCCAAACATAACATAGGAGTAACGGAAGGCTGTCAACATCAGGTATCACACTGTTGCCACATGCCAATGGTGAAAGACACAGAGAATGTCAAAAGAAAACATGCACAACATGTAAATAATAACATAAATGGTATGTCCACAGAAACTCACAGCAGAACCCCAGGACATGTCTGCGGAAGGTGCTAAACAATGAAATAATATGACAATGTCATAAAAGAGCAGTGTAATACACATCAGCTTCACAGCCACAATACACCATGGTATGCATGGAAAGCCACATCCACGGTGCAAGGGTTGCCAAGGAGTCGCGGCAGTGTTCGTAGCGGTAACTATGAATTAGTAGTCAATGCCATGCAAATGAGGCAGATAATACTGAATCGCAAAACCCCGCCGCGTAAGGCTGTACCAAATGGCGCAGTAATACACCAAGGAGTGGCTCAGAGGAATACATGTCACCTGCAGAGGGTGTGCCACTGTAGGAGGAAGCACATTGGAGCCCAGCAAACCTGGGCTGTACATTGCACATCACAGCTGCAGGACCGGCGTGTGGGAAATAGTTGAGCTGAGAGCACACAATGCGCAGAGGTGCATGTGCACGAGGATGACTACGTTCCCTTAACTCAGTCATGTGGCCGCCCCAAACAACATCGGATACAGGAAGGTGATGTTGAGAATATGAGGAAATGCGGAAGCAGTGTAATTGGAGTAGTAATGAGCAATCAACAGTAATCAACCCACGAAGGCCAATCGGCGGCAGCTGACAACTCTGCATGCAGAAACCTGCAAAACGGGATAGGGGAGGCATATGAATGCAAAGAAAGTAGGGGAGGTAGCAGATTGCAAAGAGTGAAGACCTGACACAGCAGAGCCAAGTAGACAGGCAGCATAATGGCGGCGGCACACAAAACACATGATATGCCATGTCCCAGAAACTGCACATGACAGGGCTCTGCAGGATGCATGCCAGGAAATAGTAGGTGCAACGTGCAGAAACAGTAAGGTAATGTCGAAAGCTAATCCATTGCAGGTAAGAGTAATGCAACACCAAAGGCAACAGCGTTGCAGTGCCAATGGTAAAACACGGAAGATAATCCCCAGATACGGCCGCACAGACACACCCTATGACATCACCGGGTGTACAGCACAACAGTATAAAGTGTGAATGCACACAACACACAGCCGTGTATTCCCAAACGCCACACCATAGGTGTAAACACACGGGGAACTTTTAAAATGTACATGTTGGGTGCTGCCATGGCTGTGATCCATCAGCATGTGTTAGAGACAGACGGAGTTGTGGAGGAGGGTGCCGACAACTACCGTAGGCCTCAGAGGAGAAGGAGAGTGTTCAGACCAAGGGTAACCTACCAGGGGCTACAAGACCTGGAGATAGTAGAGCATTACAGGGTGGATAGGGACACTTTACAGCAAATAGTGGAGCTGTGCCGGCCACGCCTGAGAACAAGAAACAACAGAGGGGAGCCCATCCCAGTGGACACAAAGGTATGTGTAAGCTTGCGAATACTGGCCACAGGTACCTTTCAAAGGCCAACTGGGGATATAATGGGCATCTCACAGGCATCAGCATCCAGGGTACTACACCAGTTTCTGGATGCCATGTTACCACATGCCAATGAGCATATATACTTCCCCAGATCTCAGGAGGAGTTGGCCAGCAATATGTGCTGCTTCCACCGTGTGGCACAATACCTGGAGGTACTGGGTGCGATAGACTGTACGCACATACAAATCAAGTCACCACCTGGGGAGCAGGGTAGACGCTACATAAACCGCAAGGGATTCCCCTCCATCAATTGCCAGGTCGTGTGCAATGTGCAGGGCATTATCATGGATGTGTGTGCTGGCAGCCCTGGAAGCTACCACGACTCCCATATCTGGCATGCCTCACAGCTGTACCAGGTATTCACCAGGGGGGACATCCCACAAGGCCACCTTGTGGGGGATGCTGGCTATGCACTGGAGCCGTGGATGATGACTCCCATCAGAAATGCACACACAAACACATGCAAGAACGCCATAATGAGGCACACGCACAAACCAGAATAATCATAGAGCGTGTGTTTGGGATGCTGAAATCACGGTTCCGGTGCTTGGATACATCCGGTGGAGCCCTGCAGTACTCTCCAGGCACATGTGCCCACATATTCATAGTATGTGCCATGCTACATAATATGATCCTGCGGAAGCAGCTGCTGCAGGGACATAATGGTGAAGGGCCACAAAGCCCACCACAACTGCCAAGGCCAGTCCAGGCACAGAGGGTTCAGGACCATGAACACACTGTGCCAGCCCCAGTAGGCAGACGGAGGCGTACCCAATATGCCTATGCCCTGGCAAAGAGGGAACGTATAGCACATACTCTGACAGCGTAGGCTCCATGGACTGACACCTCCCTACCTGCACACACTGTGAAATGGACGGCACACAAACATGGCCACCCGTAAAGTGTACCGTATGGGTGGCCCCATGTGTGACTCCAACATAGGCAGCACCCAAACACTGCACACCCAACAGCCAGTGGAGCATGGAACGCCAACACCTGTACCGTACGCGGGTCCTACAGCAGACGGCGTTGCTGTATGCTGCCACATTCGCCGCAAGGTGTATACATATAGACATGTAGATATGTGCATATACAGATATGTAGATAGATATAATTACATACATATAAATATATGTACACATATACATATAAGTACAACAGGTAAGACAGGGAATCAGAGGGATGTAAGGTGACAGAGAAGTAACAAGCGATATCTGTACATAGTAAACATAGTGAAAGACAACCTGAGCATCCGGGAGGTTTAACAGAAGAGGAAACCGCCACCCATGGAAAGGTCAACATACCGAAATGCATAACGCGAGTCGGAATGATCACCAGGCCACAGTACAGTAACAGTACATGCGCGGGTAATACTATGATGATATGAGGGGGGAGGTAGACACTGCCACCAGTGATGCGGCCCAGGCAGGTACTGTGTGCAACTGTCCCTGTGACTGCCGCAGTATGTGTATGTGTGCGGTGAGGGTGCCGTGTGTTTCGCTGTGCAAGTGTAATGTGTGTGCCACTGTAAAATGTGTATGTTGGTGCCATGTGAGAGGTGGAGTGGAATAACATGTGTAGGCATACAGTACAGTAACCCCAGGCGTATGTACACCAGTAGTCCCAAAGTAGTACTGAGAGCCCCACCCTGGCTAGGCGTGTGGCGACGTATAACGATTCAAAGTGAAAATGTCCCAGAATGTACCACAGGAATATACCCCACATGAAATGGAAAGGACGTATGTACTAATCATGACCGTATGTATGACACCGATATGCTAATTGCAAAACGATACGTCGGCAAAGTTACACAGCAATAGGTATGTACCGGAAATACGCATGTGCTACCCGGTACTGATCGTGGCGTATCGGCCCGTAAACACCGCTGTGTGTTCTTCAAGTGTCAAACAAGCAATCGCCACCTGAATAGGTGGCAACCACTGGCAAACAGGCCATCCCAAGTACAGGACCACAATGACTGTAAATATCCGGGACAGAATGACAAGGGATAGTCGTCACGTACAAACAACCGCAGATATACCACCGATGTGACGGAGGAATACATGCAGGAAGCACACACGCAGGCGATACCAACACCACATGACAACAACACAACCTACACTCCCAGAACAACAGACAAGTAACTGTCAACTCTCCAGGCAGGGATGGAGCACACAGACAAGCATACTGTGTATGCAGAGATGCAAGGCCCGCAACCCGTATCCGTCACCTACAACCTCCGATATTCCCCATCGCACATATCAAAGGGATACAAGCCGTAATAGCAGCACAAACATACAGGCAGTCAATGACAGCTGCATAACCGCAACATCTCGCGTGGGAAACACTATCAACAGCGGATGCATACTTGCATCCATTGTTTAAAGGAATACAACAGCTATGTTACACATCCGAATGCAAAACGCCATCAACAGACGCCGTCAGAACAGGGACACCCACATGTCGAACATAATACCATACCCAACACACACAATCCACGGCTAACACCACTGCGAAATGTACCTGTCGCCACACATAACGGCTGCAGTTACACATAACATAACACAATACAGACCATCTCCACGAAGGTAGGGCAAATAGCCAACGCCCAGGTGAGGAATGCAACCATATCCTAGTTACGACGCGTAATGTACGAATGGAGTAGATGCACAGGTGATATGCGCACAAGTACACACTGAGGAACAGCTATTGGTGTGATGAACCCACATGTCGCAGGTATCGATGGATATAAGGATGACTCCCAGGATATTCAAACCGTATGCTCATACCGAACTAGTACTCCAAAACGGATAGAGGAAGAAATCGGAATAGTGACACACGCAACGAAAAACGGAAGGAAACACAGACAAGGTATGTAGAACCCACGATATGTACGGGTGTGTAACGCATGATGTGTATGACTGTACTGTATGTGAATGGTGTTTGTAAGTAATGATACTTGTCCATAATGCAGAGAGTGGTGAAAGGTGGTTATGTAGTGCTATCCTGCTGAGCATACCAACGACTGTGGACACCATGTGCACAGCAGTGGGACATCATGTACACAGCCGGGATAACACAAGGGCTGCCACAGGGGGGCATAACAGAGAACAATGCCACACCACATGCCGATGCTGGCTGTGGATGTCCAACAAGGAAGTGCCATAGCAGGGGAAAGGACATGTATGTATACTGTCACAGCACACATGTGTATGGGCATATACCGTCGATGTCATACGTAATGTGCACCCGACGTGCACGTATGCCTTGCAGTAGGGGATACTATGTCAACTATGTGTAATGTAAAGCTGTCATGGTGGATATGACAGACATCATACACAGTATCACAGGCATATCATGCATAATGGAGTTATTGCCTATTGGTATGTACAATAACAGGATACGTATGGCCTGTACATATGGGACAGAGTAGTAGCATAATAGCCACCCGAAATGGAAGTAACACCAAGTAACCATGGCGAGCGATCTGTAGCAGGTGCAATGTGGGCAACAATGAAGTCCGGCAGGTCCATGTAAACACATGTGCAGTGTACACAGTAGTGTCACCTCCCCATGGTAGTGTCCAGTGAACAGCAGAGGTGGGTGTCAACTGCATGTCTACACAGTACTGCTGCTGTGGTGGTACCATGACTACGTGTCACTCAAACAGCAAGGGAGCTATCACATGAACAGTGCCACTGTGTGTCCCTGTGGGATGTGCACAGGACCTATGTTCCACAGCATGGTGTGTGTTGTGTCTGCGGAAGTAACACAGAAGCCCAGCCCATGCAATGTGTCATGTGTGCACATATCCATGAGTGGTCCGTTCACACTGCCCACTGCAATTGCCATGTATGAGTACTACATGCATCAGTAATGCGGAGGACATGGTCCATGTCAGAGCAGAAGACACCCCTGTGTATGTGGTATGCAGATGTGTACAGATGTGTTTTCCGTCTGTCAGCCACATATGTAAACTGTCTGAGCCTGGTACACATCATGGCATGACAATGCTGTGCCATGTAAAGTCGTAGCCGTTGTGGAAGGTACACCACGAATGTGGTATTGTAACCTTGCCCATGTGTAGATGTGTGTATGCCACAGGTACAATGGCTACCTATATACCAGCATCACACACAGTACAGATAGGTGTGGCCATGTAGATGTGTACTCATGCCACAGTGGAATACGGTAACCACAGCACCATGTGGGGCATTTGTGTGTACAGCAACCATGTACAATTTGATATGCATGTACGGGGACAGTATCCATGTGATAGTCAGTGGATGAATGTTGCTATGCAAAGGTGATGTGCATGCACCATGTGTCATGCATCCTGATGCCATGACACCCACATGATGTATCTGCCACACCGACACCCGTACGGTTGTTATCAGTATGAGCTGGTGGAGCTATAATGGTGCCAGGTATGTAGATGTGGGATATCTAGGCATGGACAGTACTCTGTGACAGCATGTTGTGTATGTAAGCAAATAGTGAACATGAGGGGCCCCATGACTGAGGACTGTGTAATGCCATATGTACCTGACATGTAGTAGGTAGCATGATATGCTTGCACCACTGTGTGTCCTGTCCAGGAGTCATATAGCCTAACATCCTGAGACACAGGGTATGATGTGCAGGTGGATGTGTATGTTGCCAATACCAGAACGTGGAATGGTGCTGAAGGGCAATGTGAGGACAATGTCTGATCTGTTGCCCTCTGTACCACACCAACCACCCATGCAATGGTATGACAGGTGGCCAGCATGTGTATGTGGCGTGCTGTGGTACACAGAAGCCCAACAAGGGTGCCAGTAAAGGCATGGAGGTCATCAATGAGTGCGTGAAGCACGTTTGTGAGGATGTGCCCCAGTGCCATACAGAATGGTCCAGTCATGGGTGTCACGAATGCAGTCCCACCCCTGCAATGCAGTCCCACGCATGTGTACTGCGATAGATGCGGCAGTGTGACGGTCACGGTACACAATGTCCGACAACAGGCTAGCAGTGAATTCAGTGGGCTGGTGTGGAGACACATACCAAACAGGTTGGCGGGACATAACAGCTAGGGAGATCAGAAGGTGACATTGGGACAGTGTCTTAGGACATAACGTGTGCATGGCAGTACCATGTATGTGTCCACAGGGACACTACGATGTCCATGTATGGATTGCAACCCTGTAGTGAGTGAGAGTGTGTATTGTTGGTAAGTACACCATTGCCTGGCATGTTGCCAACATTATCTCAGTCTGCAATGCCTTAGTGACTGTTGCACATGACATCGAATGTGGATGTAGCCAAACAACACAGACATACCACCACACTGCCTGAGGACCCACACTGCAATGTGCGGCAGTCATGTGTAGGTAGCTAGCCTTGGAGCATGTGATGGACCACGAGGACCCACCATGGCTGTCAAGTGATGCACCCCACACATGTGAATATACACCACCGTGCAACAGCCTGCACATGTGCCCATACAGCAGATGTGCATGGAACATGACCACCACCGTGGCGTCTGTGAAAAGGCCAGTACCGCTATGTCTCTGTGTGGAATAGCATGGTCCCTACCATTGCGTACATGCTACGGAAGTGCACTGTGGTATGTGTCAGCATAGTTATGTACACTGTCCATCTGCCGGGGTGCCATGCCATTAACCCCTGTCAGCAGACGTCAGTAGTACTGGCTGTAAAACACATGTTCCATGTATGCTGTGATGGGTGTGTGTCCAGGGTGTGGCTAGCAGGGCCGTGAAGCATATATGTTCATCTACCAAAGGGGGGATAACCCCAGGTTTAACACACCAGACACATGGAGGTATCGTGCATGCTGAGGGTAGTGTAGGTATGGTATGTGTTGTGTAATGTGTCACCCAGCTAGGTGGAGTGCATGCCTCAAGCATGTGTGGGTACATGGGTGTCCATTCTAGGGAAGTGTGGGTTGCTGTCAGCACATGGCAGTATCAGCTGTCTGAGGCCCAATGTACAGTATGACAACACAGACAGCATGTAACCTGTGGTGTACAGTGTAAGCTCTGTTGCGTGTTACAATGTGTCTAGCGGTCACAAACATGGGTATCTGAACATGGAGCACCTACGATGCATTGTGTTCGGCAAATATCCAGTATGTGTGCAAAACACTGTGTGATGTGGGATCCCCTCACCTGTGTGTGTTGCAGTCCAGGTATGTGCCTGGGAGGTATGATCTGTGTACAATCTGTACTTGCAGTTGTGCTGTGCAGAGCATGGAGGCAGGTCCCAGGCACTGCAGATAAATGTGAGTGGTGCACTAGTGTGTGTGTGCCTTGCTTGTGTGCAGCACAGTGGAAGGTGCAAGCATTGTCCCACATGACCCCATGCCGTGCCTGCCTGTTACAGCCCTGCTGGAGACAGTCATGTGACACCACCACAGAGGCAGTATAGCATGTGAAGATGTACATGTGTGCTCCACACCCCAGGCAGATGTCCATGAGGTCATGTGTGCCACAGCAGTGTGGTCGACCAGGACTGTCATAGTGGTCAGATACCACATGCCTGTATAAGTACAGTATGAGCATAGTCAACAGTTGCAGTGACAGAGTAGGTCAATGTACAGTGTCCCTGTGTTCAGACCACTGCCTACTGTACACTTGGCTAGACACACACCCAGAGGGTGAATATACCGGTGAGCCGTCACATGTCCCAGTACACGTAGCCTGTATAATGCCATCACAGGGCGGTCACAATAACATGTTGTATGACAGACATGTCGTACCAGGTGATGTGTCATGTGTGCATATGTTGAGTTGCACAGCCGTTCACATGTCCGCAACATATCAGTGCATGATGCCTAGTGTAACATGATGTGTGGAACTGCACTGTGATTCACAACAGGGTCTTCTGAGACAGGTGTGTTGTGAATGGTGTAATCCATGGTTCCACGGGATATACACTGGTGCTGTTGGCTGCCATGCTGGGGGCCACCAGTGGTGCCTGCAGTGGTCATACAGACATACTGCACACATTGTTCTGGCAGGAATGTCCATTGTTGTGGATGATGTGTTACTACGTGAAGGTAGGTGTGTGTTGTGAATGTTACCCATCCAGATGTGACCATCAGGCGCAGTCATGGTTGTCAACAGCATCACACCCATCCACAGCTGTCAGAACCCTGTCCCCAGAATGGGTGTCAGCCGCCCTCGTACTGTGTGACCTATGTGCAGATGGCAGAACACCTCCTACTGGCTGGCTAACAGTGTCATCTAAGAAGGCTATGTGATGGCTGGAATACGCTGTTATAATGTATAATGCTGGTATCCCAATGAAGTACATGGAATCACACACAGTAAGCCATGGCTGGCATGTAAACCATGTACAACAATGACTGTGTGACAGACACAAACAATGCGGAGCCATGTTGAACATGCACCCATGAGAACACCAAATGAGGTATGTTGCACATATCGATGTACAACTGTCAGCTATGGCCATAGCATGGATGCAGACGCATATCCCCCACAGGCAGTACCACGCCATGTAGGTAGGGGGGCATTGCACGACTACATGTGACAGTTGCTGTACTGCCACATGTACTGCATATCCGTCATGTAGGGGTAGCAGTGGTACGTGACTGTTGGACATGCCTCTACATATGACCATGTCCCACAGGATATGTGTTACGTGTGTACAACACGTGTTGTACCGTCATCAAGCTATGAAGTGTATGGCTGCCAGTGTACCTGTGTGACATGTTCTGCAATGGGTGCAAAGGTACGCAGTAGTGCATTGCATGCCCACATGCCCCACACAGGTGCATAGCCTGAACATACAATACAAAGAGGGTGTTGGATCATAGCAACCTACAAGAGGAGATGGGTATGGGTGGCAACCCACTACCACCTGTTCGGGAAAGGTGTGCATGTCCATGACACATTAGCACCCGAGAAGCTAGCAGTACAGCAGTACAGGGTGGCATGCATATATGTTCACTAATACCCCTGTGTGTCCCACCACTGGCCTGTGGACAGACAGACACCAACACAATGTGCAGCATTGACATGTGCACAGCACATCACCACTGGCTACTGTAGAACAGGCTTACTGTGTAGACATGTGCACAGAACGCCTCGCCAGCCACACTCAAACATGTTATGTGTTGAACCCCACCATTATTGTAGCCCATGCCACAGACAGATGTTCACGCATCTGTGTATGTACGTCTGGGAATGTCCCTGGCCTAGCAGTATAGCTGTGTCAGTGTTGCGAACAACATACTGAATGGGCTGTGTGTGTGAGGTGTGCATCATACATGTATGGTCCGATGAATGATACCATCAGTGCCCCTGCTATGTGAACATCCCTGTCCCCATACATGGATACCTATGCTGTGCCCAACACCACGCCCTGTGGGAGGGATGGCGCTGTGGTGCACCAGCTGACATGGGGTGGCAGCAGGCACTGGATGTAGACATATGTGGTACCCATGTCAGGCCAGGCAACCATCCATGTGCATGGGATAGCAGTGTGTGGGCACATACAGCACTGTGTTGAACAATATCGCAGCACATAGCACCTGTCAGGGGTAATGTGTATGCATGGATGTGCGATACCTGCATGCACCATACACACCCCACCAAGCAGCGTGCTGCCTACCTTGCAGAAGGCCATTGTCCACACCATGATGATAGACATGTGTAATGTCCATATACACATAGCAATGACATATGGAATGGACAGCCACCCTGCCAATATCAGTACCCCCCAGGTGGGACACATCACTGTGCCATGTATGTGACATACCCTGCCATACCATGCAGCCCTGCCCAGCAAGGCTGCATGTGCTATCACAGTCATACATGGTGCGATGGACAAATGGCACTTGCACTATCAACCGTCCACAGCAGTAATGTGGCACTGATGCACCCTGTGGTGTCACAGGTGCTGTGTGTTGGTGTGTACAACGTGCGCGTGCACATGCTATGCATGACCTTCCCTGCTAATGTCACATGGTTACACAATGTCCCATGTGTATCACATGTGCAATACAGGTGAGCCGTGGCAGGTTGTCCAACACCCGTACAGTGCTGTGTAGATGTACATGGCACAACACATGCATGTACAGGTGTCCATGTGTATGTGTGCAGTGCCACCGCTGACATTCATAATGGCTGTGTACGTGATGCCTAGTGACATATACACAGCATCCAGGTGAACAGTAGAACTGTGTGCACATTGGGACACGTGCCAACTGGTATGAACACAGGTGCAGGCAGGTACACATGTCCACAGCAGGTTACCATCAACATGGTGTGTGTACAGTGTGATGAGTTGACACACAGATATGATATGATACCCACTGCTTAATGGTGTGACGGCAACACGTCAGCTGTGTCACTGCCATGATGCATCGCAGAGATTACTGTGCAGATGTCATACATGTCATAGCAATGTATGTCCAGCAGTATGCCAGTATATCAGTGTAAATGTGACCTGTCACCATCATTATGTCTTACAGATAATGCCATGTTCCTGGCTGCCAGCCTTCAGCCGCCAGGAGGATGACGTGATTATACCGTTCCTCCACAACAACTATGAGCTACTATTCAGCCATGTGCCACAGCAAGCACAGCAGCGGGATGATGTGTGGCAGGATATGCGCAGGAGGGTGAACAACGTGGGTGCCAACAACCACACCTACCAGCAGATCCGCCGACACTGCACAGACCAAATACGGCACACGAAACAGCGTGCTGCCGCAATCGCCAGTGAACAAGGTGGGACAGGTGGTGGGCCACCAAGCCAGCACCCACTCACAAACACAGAGGAGCTCCTGGCCAGTCTGGGGACACCCAGGGAACATCATGCAAAAACACTTGCTGCCATCGTGGAGGTGGGTGTCTCCCAACCAACGAGCCTGGAGCTGCCTGGTAAGTCAGTCTTGCATGTGTGTATGATAACTGACGTAGGTGTGGGTGTCACAGTACACCACATAATGTACCAACACATGCCAGGTATATGGCCACACAAGCTGCATACTACAGTATGCTATGTTGTGTTTGCAGACATGTGCATAACACATGCTACCACACAGGTACATGATGTGACATGCACAGTGCTTACTGTGGCTACAGTAATGGATAATGTGTATACTGTTGTGTCGCCCCTATACAGGTACCTCTGGCATGTCGCACAGCCATGGGTCCGTCGCAGGTGAGACTGTTGCTAGTAATAGGCATGTTACAGTGTATAGATATTCCCCATGTGGCCAGGTATGACATGCACACCTGGGTCTGCTCCAGTCACGGTATACAGGTTGCACCACCCGACACACACGCCACCCATGTACAGTGGATACAACTGTTAGTATACACCGGCATGACACCACATAACCCATCGGTGTGATATGTGCAGTCAGCTATGCATACAATGGTGGAGGTGTTCTACAATGGCTGCATGTGTAGTATGCATCGGAATGCCATTTGCGGTATGCACACAGTACCACATAGTGAGCTGTGATCTGGCCAGCACACAGGTGTTACCAATGTGACCTATGCCCCTGCATTGTGTGCACATTGTGACATGGCACATGACATGTCCCATGCACGTGGTGTTCTGTCTGCAACATTGTCACACCATGACATGACCTACGCATGACATAGCAGACATCCACAATATCTGCATAGCCTTCGGGATTGTGACACCTCAGACTAGTATGGGTGTATGTCACATGGGCCACCACAGGGATGTGTACATGATGCCCATCACACACAATTGTCCATGACCCAGTCAAACATGGCCATGGGTGATACCCACAGGCATGTTGCCACACAGTACATCTGGAGTGGGTAGTCACCATTGCACTTTGTCCACACATAGTGCGATCATAGCTGTAGTGGACCACCTGTACATCTGATGTGGTACACCAGACAAATGCAATGCCTGTCTGCAGCCACTGGAGGTGCCACCAATGTCTACCATATACATGCTGTGGAACAGCATGACTGTGTTGCAGACATGGCAATGCAATGCGTCCATGTTACGCATCGCACAGAAACATACCTGTGTCTTGCTGCCATGCAGTGGCACAGTGCCTGTACTCCCCACTGTATAGCTATGTACACAGTTCACACCAACCACACCTGCACAGACATCTTTGTTACACATGCATTCTATCTGTAGCCTGTACACATAACACTGCACTGTGACGTCCAGTTTGATGTGGTGCATCTGGTGGGACACCATTGTCACATGTCCACATGTTATTGCACATGTTGGCGGAGTACATGACAAAGTGACGCCAGCCATGTGTACTGTTAACCTGCCTGTGGCCACACGGTGTATCACAGTGATGCGTGCAAACTACCATGAATGTGTGTATTGCATGCCTACTGAAATGACACCTGCTTGATGTAGTGTGCACCCCAGGGCAGTATGCATACTACCACTATTAATGTCTGGCCTGCATTCACTGAGCTGTGGTGTGGGAATGCTGCATGCCATCTGCAATATCACATGCATGATGTGTCTGCATGTGTGTGTGTCTGCGTGTGTGTGTCAGCGTGTGTGTGTCTCTGTATGTGTGTGTCTGCGTGCGTGTGTGTGTCTGTGTGTGTGTGTGTGTGTGTGTGTGTGTGTCTACGTGTGTGTGTGTGTGTCTGTGTGTGTGTAATGTATCTTACAGTATGTCTTTGTATTCACAGGTGGTGTAGGTGCGTTCCCCTCCTGCGGTCCATCTGATGCTAGTGTCCCCACAGATACTAGCGGTGATGACCATATGCATGAGGCACAGGCAGGGTTGTCACGGGCAGAAGCTGTGCCATTGATTAACATCCCACCTATGTCCCCTTCATCTCTGCACATGGTTCAGATGCCGACACATACCACATCACCGTTGCCCATAGAGGAAGGACAGTCAGCGTCTGTTGGCATTGAGCAGGAATGTGTGGTGGCTACAGAAGGTGCGGGTACACACCATGTTGCCAGTGTAATGACTGGTGATGTGCCACTCAGGCATGTGGCTGGTGCTGCTCGTAAGAGGAGCTCTGGTAGACATGCACCTGCCGTACAGGGTGCAGCAGCTGGTATCACCAGACGCATGTTCCAGACTGTAATGGCGGCACAGGCACGTGCTGAACGGCAGAACCAAGAAGGGCAGAGGCTGCAGAGGGCCGCAATCCGTTCCCTAAATGAGAACATCCAGTCATTGGCGAATGCTCAACAGCAGCTTGCTGATGTTCTGGATAGGCGATTAGGTGAGATGGTTGGAATCCTCAACCGAGGCATGTCAATCCGCGGCGTGAGCTGTCTGTGCTGGAACACCTGGTAGGGGTGAGGCGAGACACGTGGCCATAGGCCAGCAACACCACCTAGTGCAGGTCGGCAGGTGCCACCTCTCATGCCCACTCACACAGTGCCGGTAGCAGCAGCAGTGCAGCTGGTGCTACACCAACCACACCAGGACACAGCAGGCCACATGGACGTGGCCCTGGCCGGTCCCAGCGTGGACACAGTTCCAGCGGACATGTGTCATTGGAGAGTGGCCACTCCATACCTCCACCTGGTAGTGCCAGTGCGACCCAAGGCAGGCACGGGTCACGTGGCCGCAGGCGGACACAGTGAGCCGTACAACCTGCACTGTACAGTCAGGGGCTGCCAAGTATACCCCGTGTAGGCATCACAGATGGCTGAACTGTGTACACACATACCCACACACAGCAGACACAACTGTAGGGCTCCACCACATCCACATGCATTCTGCACAGTCATGCCCAGTAAATGCACCGGCCCTTACACACACACATGATGTCATCCATTGGTACAGCCTATGCCCCTGGCACACATATCACCCTGTGCATATGATGAAGCCTCTGCCGCAGCACTGTCATCCACACCATCGGTGCACGGTTATGCAAATATATTCTGATGCACAGGGTGGACAAGATAGTGAGAGGTGTATGTGATACCTGTGTCCGCATAGTGCGTGATGTGTATGTTGCAGTGGTTGTGTATGACAGGTGACAGGTGCGTATGTGTGACGGGTTGTGAACTGACATCATCCAGCAGACATACCATGTAGTGCAGGTCCAGCATACATCGAGCTGTGTACACGGTATGCGGCGGTTACATGTGTAGCACCATGTTGGTTCTGTTAACCTGTATGTCTAATATGGTGTACTTGCATGTGCCTACTGGGAGCACTGTTATCAGTCCCCCACATGTAGCTGTGGGTTACCCACAGGCACATCTGGCAATATCAGCATACCACAGGTACCCGCAACCTGCATGGACTCCTACATAGGTACATAGGTGCATAGGTACATACCAGGCTATGTGCCCTACGGCATGTGTAAGCCTAGCCAGAGTGTGTGTGGCTTTCACCACCCCTTAGGATGAGGATACTACATCCATCGGTCCGCTCTCCCTCTGTCCAGCAGTGACACAGAGATGATTCCTGGCGCATACCTACGATCACACATCCACACGTCAGGATTACTCTTGGACAGAGTCAGTGAGGGGCTCTGCTTCACATGAGCTGGGAATCTTTTCCATGTTGTAGGGGGTCTCTGGGCGATGACCCTGTCCCTTCAGCACGTCCTATATATGTCCGTGTTGAGGTTTCTGTCAGTTGCTTCTGTGCCCGTGTTTGTTTGGAGCCTAGGAGGTGGAACATGTCCATGTCACCCAGGTCGGACATGGCTGTGTATGTCAGGCACAGATCACCTCAGAGCAGACGGTATGAGAAGGTATACAGCCGGAGTCCCCTCAGTCGGGCAGCGTGTGACATATGTCTCAGCACCTTTATCCCTGTGTTGTGGAACGTTTGAGTTCCTTCTGAGTGCTGCAGGTGTCAGGTTAGGTACATTCCAAATGTGGCGTTGTACCCAATCATTGGTCTGATGTGTGATGAGTACAGGGGTACAATGGCCTCCCCTGATGTGGATGTAAATCCCTTCATGACCAGGTGGGCACAGTGGAATGTCTTCCCAACCACATTGGCAATGTGAGTGTCGAGAGAGGTTACCGACAGGTTTGGTACCCATGTCCCTGATCACGTCCACCATGTTTAATGGATTACCACCTATATGGTAATTCGGGGTGAACATGTCTTTCCCAAAGGGTAGGTCTATACCTTCCCTGGTATGTAGCATCAGGCCTTGGCTCTGGCACCAGTTATCCATTTCTATGAGACCCCAGGTGGATGTCCGTGTCTGATGGGGTGTTGAGTATGGTGGCCGGTGTGCAGTCATCTGCATACCTTGTCTGCCACAATCCCCCTATGTTTGCATGCACATTGGAAAGTTGAATGCCGAACAGGAGGGGGCCCAGGACTGAGCCCTGTGGGCCACCACTCGGGACCAGCTTGGAGTCTGACATGGCACCAGAAACACAAACCCTGTGGGGTTTGACCCCATCCAGTTGGCAAACCATCGTGTGACATATGTCTCTACATCTACGCTGGTGAGCCTTTCTATGATGCCCATGTGGAGTGTGGTTTGAACGCTCCGCCCAGGTCATGGTAGTCTGTGCAAACCGACGCACCCCATCAATGGCCTTAGTGACTCCTCCAAACAGGTCGACCAGGTTTGGGAGGCAGGATCTGCCCTTGACTGCCGATGTGGGTATGTTCCGGTATTTGCTGTACACCAATGTCTTTATTTATGGGCTCCAGTATGGACCTCCCACAGCTTTGCAGACAAGGCTTGTCAAGCTGATAGGGCAGGGATGTATAGAGTCCATAAGAGCACTACCCTGGTGTAGTGGGACCACAGTTGCCGTATGCCATCCATCGGGGACATAGCCCGTAGTAAGGCTAAGATGACACAGCAGCCTTATGTGCGGGGTGAGGGCCTCAATGAGGTTGTGTAGCACACAGCCGGGGACACCATCTGGTCCCACTGATGCTGTGTTCACTGCTTAACAGATATCAGCTCTCTCCTGGGCATACGGGATGTTTGGGAGGCTAGACTCTGGTGGGATGGATACGTCCCCTCTTGGGGAGGGTAGATGTATGCATGGAACATGTCCGCTAGTTTGTTGGTAATGTCTGTGGGTTCAGTGATCATTGTACCATTCTGGAGTAATTCCGGGCATAACTGTGTGCTTCCACCCATGTTCCTACCATAGCTAAGGAAGGCCTTATGGTTGTCTTATGTGTCCTTTGCAGTACCAGTCCCACAGGCGGCCTTGGATGATTGTATGAGTGATCTATGTTAACGCCGGTATTAATCAGTGATGCCTTCCCTGGTACTGATATTGCTCTGTCATGTATTAGCTTTCAACTCTTGTTGTACGGTTTGTCAATGGCTGGGGTCCACCAGACCATGTGCCTGCCTTTGGTGGACAAGGTCCTGATGTTATCAGGATCGCTTGGTGCAGACATTCCTGGGGGTGCTCATAGAAGGCATTTGTAAGGGTTTCATCAGTGTGGCCTGTGTTTACCACTGGCATGGAGGCCTTGTAGGGTACCACACCAGTCGTATGACGTGTGTGGTTCGCTGTGGAGAGGTCTTCACTGTGGTCTCCCATGCCGGTGTTGGGTGCAGGATGCGGATCTCTAGTGAGTTCACTATATGGTCTGACCTCACCATTGAGGGATGTACATCCTGTGTGGAGCATGTCGTCCCCATGTGTGATGATCAGAACTAGTATAGTTCCCCCCCTTGTGGGTATGGTGCATGGTTGTTCCACAGCATTCAGGTGTATGAACACCTGGAACCTTTGGTGTAGGGTGTTGTGTCCTGGGTAATGTTCCCGGTCTATGTATGGGTGGTTGATGTCACCCAATATGACGGTGTTGTGAGAGCATTCATACTCACCAGTGTCTTCAGGAAGGCTGTGCAGGTATCCTAGGTTTGGGAGGGTGGTCTGTAGCATGCAACAAACTGTAGGGCAGTCCTACCCATGGTTAATTGCACCTGGATATTCCCCGATGCTACGTGCATTTCTGCCAACCTGGAGGTGTGTGTATCCTTCATGGAAATGGAGACTCCCCCTCCTTCTGTGTTAGGTCCGTGTTATGGTCCTGAACGCGTGATATGGGTATGACCTGATAGTGCTGGGGTGCTCTCAGCAGCCCTGATCAATGTTTCAGTCACAGCACTGACATGGATGTCCTCCATACTGAGGAGGGCGTTTGAGGGTGTGCAGCTTGGGCATAGACCACTGGCACTGAGCAGTATTACCCTGTCTGTTCTCCAGGTTTGTAGTGTAGGGTGGTAGGTTTATCATTCCAGCCTTGCCTGCAGTGGGCACTGTGGGGGTGGCAGGTGCCTTAGCCAAACCCTTGAAGACCAGGGGCGACAGGTGCGAGCCATACCTTGCGAAGGGGCGTGGCGTGCCAGGCATGTCATCCCAGGTATGAGGAATCTGGATCCCCTCAGACTGACACCGGTAACCAGGCACATTATCAAGGGTGACCACTTGGAGCCAGTATAGTGGCATCATACTTGATGAGGGTGGGATACTGCCCAGGGTCAGGGACATGCTGGCCTGGGCTACACAATCTGAGTGGCCCTCTATGTCTCCTTTAATGTATCCCAGGGTGGTATGTCTCCAGTCGTTGACACCAGCATGGGCAATGACCGCGTCATACCTGTACATGCTGCGGAGTGACCTGAGTGCGTGTGTTATGTGGCAGATTCCAGCGCCCGACAGGCAGCCTACTGTGATCATTTCCTTGTTCAGTCTGGTGGGTGGGACGTCTGTGTGTCTGACAGTGGCGTCACCCATTACAAGTGTGTCTGGCATTGTGTGTGTTGCCTTTGGGGCTCTGACTGTTTAGCACACTGACGTTGAGAACTATGTGTTGCATGTCCTATGTCTTGTGGAGGAAGTTGCTTGTGTGTCTGCTTCAGAGGGCTCGTTAGGTTCATGACATGTTTTAACAGTGCCTCCAGGTATGTCTTAGTGTGTTCATGTGTTTGATTAGCATTTGCGATAGTCACATGTGACACTGGGTTTGTGGTGTGCATGGTGTCCTTCCCCTCCCGTTTGATCTTGCCGGTCATGGTTTGAGAGAGCACAGCCCCCTGTCTGGCTATATAGTTGCATCTGTCACATGTATTATGTTCATTGGGGGAGGTGCGGCTTGTCCATGTCCATGAGGCACCTGTAACAGTGCCCAGGATGCCCAGATTCACCATATGAACAGGAGAGGTCGCTAGCAATTGACCCTTCGACATGCCAGAGAACGTGAATGCATTTGCTGTGTAACTGGGTCAGAAGGCACCTATAGGGAAGTGGGTACACAAGGGGATTCTAGGCCAGTGTAGTACTCCATTTAGTATACATGTACTTTACCTATGTAGGAATACTATGGAAGCAGGTGCAGAGCTTTTGTGATATAGAGAACAGACAGTCGGGATTGCAAGAAGAGAGGTTATACACATAAACCTGCAGAGCATGGAGCCAGATACAGTGTAACGTTGCTTACACGGTACATGACGCACATGTCCACACATATACTGCACCTGACGCCTGTGGTCGGTGCCACAGGCTACGGTGGGCAGAGACATCACATACATGGCATGACACAGTACAGGTATGGTGACATTCTGCAGGTGTCGTACGCAGTGTGCTGGCTACTGACCGCAGGTGTCACCTGTCAGCTGTGGTGCACGGTGTGCAGCAGTCGGATGCTGTACCGGTACAGGAATATGTCTGCAATCGCGGTGCATACACCTCTATGGCACACACACCATTGTGTGCAGATGGGGACACCTGTCTGTGTGGTCGGCACCCTCACAAGACAATGCACCCACACGCCATGTCACAGGGGGTGGTCTTGCACAGGTGGCCAGTAAGGCTCACAGGTATGGCATTGACAGGGCTGTACAATGCAGCACCAGTATGGGATGGTCACCCTGTGTGGTCAGTGTCCAGTCACAACACTATATCTGCATACACCCTCACAACAGGCAGCAGACATACACACATGTTGACACACTGACATGGTGGTGACCACACATGTCTACACGGAGGGATGACGTGTTGCATGTACTGCACCATCCACATTCATGCACCCCACACTGAGGTAGGTACAGATCTCTACCATGGTGTACAGTGATGTGGCACGTGGCACATAGTCCCTCGATCTGTGGCATACATGGGCACACATTCCTGCACACATGTTGGTGCTAGGAATGCCTCACCCGCTATATGGGATATGTGCAGGCGTGCAGCAGTATGTAGTGCATCCTGCATACTACCACTGTATCTGGCAGCTGTGCCAATATTTGCACTTGGGAGGTGGTAGGGGTTACAGTGGCCATGTGACATATGGTTGATGACGATGGCCGATGGGTATACATTATGGCAGCGCTGTCATGTAAAGGCGACATAGCAGACTGTATGCACATGGCAGGGTAGGATGGTGTGTGACACACCTGTGACCAGCACCTGCACACATGCATGTGGACAGGTGTTTAAACACATGGTGTACACACACAGACTGCCATGCGTGCTGTTACTATGCCACCATATGACGGCCCCCATGATGGGTATGCATGTGGTAGGGGGTTGCAACTGTGTTACGGACACGACACGCTCATGCACGGCTGCACCTGCACAGTACACGTGTCACATGTATCCCCTGTTGCCATGTGTGTATGCATTGCTACGTTGTGACATGTGTGTCGACATACATGGAACATGGACTGTGGTATGGTATCACAGCTGTCACAGGCAAACTGTACAAGGGTATGTGTCCCAGTGAACACCGCTACACCCTGTAGGGGGTGCATACCACAGACATGTGTCCATCTTCCCTTCGTGTGTGTATTACCGCGTACTCCTGTGTTATGCATGTGGTACATCACAGGCTTCGTATGTGTCCTGCGTGCAGTCCATGCACACAGCCAGGAAATCACATATGTGACATATCCGGACATTGTTTCACTGTGGTACAGCTGCAGTCATGTGTCATATCTGTGTCAGGCCCGTGGTATGTGTGGAGCACGCCTGTCCGTGTATACCGGTATGGGTGGACTACATCACACCTGTGGGATCATTGATAGTACATGTGTACTCTGCACGACGGACGTACACCGCCACATAGTCTTGTGGACATATGTCACATGCTGTTGCTGGACCATGAGGCATACTGCTGCACCGATGACATGGTGCTGGCATGGCAGCTACAGTGTTCACTGCAGTGTGTACATGTTCAGCCTGCACCCGTGACGCCTGTACTGTCATCTGTGTGTGTACGTGTGACTGCATGTGTGTCCACCCTGTGCGTGTGTACAGGTTTACCTGGCTGTGACTTGCGGTGTGTGTGCACTCCGTCTGCATGCCAGACGGCGCGTAGCACATACTACGTGTGTGAGCATGGCCGGGTTGCTCTTGTGTGGGTGGACACACGACGGTCCACATTCTGCCTCCCATGATTTTGCCCCATGTGTATGCATGTCTGCACTGTGCAGATTCAAAGTGTCTGAGCATGCCCAGTAAGCAGCTGTGATGATGGACACACAGTACAGTGCACACCGCGCCCATCTGCATTGATACCCCGTGTGCATGCCTGTTTCCCCTTCGCAACCACCACGTCTGTGGCATGGCCAGGTTGCTGTTGTGTGGGTGGACACACACGACGGTCCACATTCTGCCTGCCATGATTTCGCCCCATGTGTATGCATGTCTGCACTGTGCAGATTCTAAGTGTCTGAGCATGCCCAGTAAGCAGCTGTGTAGATGGACACACAGTACAGTGCGCACCGCCCATCTCGCTGATACCCCATGTGCATGCCTGTTTCTTCGCAACCACCACGCCTGTGGCATGGCCGGGTTGCTGTTGTGTGGTGGACACACGACTGTCCACATTCTGCCTCCCATGATTTCGCCCCATGTGTATGCATGTCTGCACTGTGCAGATTCTAAGTGTCTGAGCATGCCCAGTAAGCAGCTGTGTAGATGGACACACAGTACAGTGCACACCGTGCCCATCTGCGTTGATACCCCATGAGCATGTCTGTCTCCCCTTCGCAACTGCTAGGTGTGAGGGCATGGCCAGTACACCATTCGGGGGTACACACTACAGTCGGCACCGATGTCTGCTACTAGGCGTGTAGCCATGGCCAATGACATCCTGCATAGCCATGGTGACCATCCAGGTGAGTCATATGTGGTTGTTATGCCACAATGGCTGCCTACATCGTGCATGCCGGATGCCCTCTCATAGGGTATACTGTATGTGGTGCATCCCGTATCCATGTCGTGATGTACTGCTCTGTAGTTAGTTGGTATTCCCGACTGCAGCACTACCGTGTTACTGTACGCCCACCTTGGGATGGTAACATGCTGTGTGAATGCGCACTCTGTCTTCATTCCCTATCGGCTGCCTTGCCTCTGCAGATGATATCACCCACCTAGGGGTATGCCTCCTGACAGTGCTGTGCTCAGTAATCTCGGTAGCGCATTCTGTAAATGCATTATGCTGTAGTGTGTTCAGGTAGGTAGGCGTAGGTTCGACTCCCGGCCCTTCCCTGTGTGTGTGAGGTGTGAGGTGTGTGTGTGTGTGTGTGTGTGTGTGTGTGTGTGTGTGTGTGTGTTTCCAGCTGCCTCTGCAGATGAACATGCTTTTAGACGCTTCGCAACACATACCTTGGCTATTGTCAGCTATTCCCTTACGGATTATGTCACCCGCCTAGAAGTATGCCTCTGACAGCACTGTGCTCAGTAATCTCGGTAGCGCGTTCTGTAAATGCATCATGCTGTAGTGAGTACATGTAGGTAGGCGAGGTTCGACTCCCGGCCCTTCCCCGTGTGTGCGTGCGGTGTGTGTGTGTTTCCAGCTACCTCTGCAGATGAACATGCTTTTAGACGCTTCGCAACACATACCTTGGCTATTGTCAGCTATTCCCTTATGGATGATGTCACCCGCCTAGAAGTATGCCTCTGACAGCGCTGTGCTCAGTAATCTCGGTAGCACGTTCTGTAAATGCATCATGCTGTAGTGAGTACATGTAGGTAGGCGTAGGTTCGACTCCCGGCCCTTCCCCGTGTGTGAGGTGTGTGTGTGTGTGTGTTTCCAGCTGCCTCTGCAGATGAACATGCTTTTAGACGCTTTGCAACACATACCTTGGCTATTGTCAGCTATTCCCTTACGGATGATGACACCCACCTAAAAGTATGCCTCTGACAGTGCTGTGCTCAATAGTCTCGGTAGTGCGTTCTGTAAATGCATCATGCTGTAGTGAGTTCATGTAGGTAGGCGTAGGTTCGACTACCGGCCCTTCCCCGTGTGTGTGTGTGCGTGTGTGTGTGTGTGTGTGTGTGTTTCCAGCTGCCGCTGCAGATGAACGTGCGTTTAGATGTTTCGCAACACATACCTTGGCTATCGTCAGCTATTCCCTTACGGATGATGTCACCTGCCTAGAAGTATGCCTCTGACAGCGCTGTGCTCAGTAATCTCGGTAGTGCGTTCTGTAAATGCATCATGCTGTAGTGAGTACATGTAGGTAGGCGTAGGTTCGACTCGGCCCTTCCCCGTGTGTGTGTGTGTGTGTGTGTGTGTGTGTGTGTGTGTGTGTGTGTGTGTGTGTGTGTGTGTGTGTGTGTGTGTGTGTGTGTGTGTTTCCAACTGCCTCTGCAGATGAACATGCTTTTAGACGCTTCGCAACACATACCTTGGCTATTGTCAGCTATTCCCTTACGGATGATGTCACCCGCCTAGAAGTATGCCTCTGACAGCTGTGCTCATTAGTCTCGTAGCGTTCTGTAAATGCATCATGCTGTAGTGAGTTCATGTAGGTAGGCGTAGGTTCGACTCCCGGCCCTTCCCCGTGTGTGTGTGTGTGTGTGTGTGTGTGTGTGTGTGTGTGTGTGTGTGTGTGTGTTTCCAGCTGCCTCTGCAGATGAACATGCTTTTAGACGCCGCAACACATACCTTGGCTATTGTCAGCTATTCCTTACGGATGATGTCACCCGCCTAGAAGTATGCCTCTGGCACACCTGTGCTCAGTAATCTCGGTAGCGCATTCTGTAAATGCATCATGCTGTAGTGAGTACATGTAGGTAGGTGTAGGTTCGACTCCCGGCCCTTCCCCGTGTGTGTGTGTGTGTGTGTGTGTGTGTGTGTTTCCAACTGCCTCTGCAGATGAACATGCTTTTAGACGCTTCGCAACACATACCTTGGCTATTGTCAGGTATTCCCTTACGGATGATGTCACCCACCTAGAAGTATGCCTCTGACAGCGCTGTGCTCAGTAATCTCGGTAGCGCATTCTGTAAATGCATCATGCTGTAGTGAGTTCATGTAGGTAGGCGTAGGTTCGATTCCCGGCCCTTCCCCGTGTGTGTGTGTTCACAGCTGCCCTAGTAGAGTGTAGTTATTTTAGACGCTTGGCAACACATACCTTGGCTATCGGTGGCTATTCCTTTACGGATGTTGTCACCCACCTGGACGTGTGCCTCTGACGGTGCTGTGTTCAGTGGTCCACGTAGCGTGTTCCATACCTGTGTCATACTGTTGTGCGGTTGGTTATGTGGGGGTGTGGTCAATCACCATGCCTGCCAGATGTGTGTGTGTGTCTATGCTTCCAGCCGCATGGGTTCATAGGGTATGGCTTTAGAGTTTCCGCAGAACACTTATATCCTGCCGCCATCCCTGTGTTTGTGGATGGTGAGACGCAGCTCGTGGACTGCCTGTGTGCCTGCTGTGGTTGGCAACCTCCGTAGCGTGTTCTCCACGTGCACCCTGCTGTGGTGTGGTGGGGTGGTGCTGTGTAAGTTACACTCACGGCCTTGCCACATGTGTCCGTCTGTATCTCTCTCATTGTATATATACATACCTATGTTGTGCCCATAGTGCTGCTCTTGCATGGACAGCTGTCTGTCCCATGTATCGCATATTTGCACGGCTGACACATAGAACTGTGGTACGATGCATATCCATTCATTGTCCATGCAACGTCCGTATTCCAGAACGCCCTAGAGACATCTGCTGGATATCGTGGCAGACAGCTATCCTTGCTGTACTGACACTGTACCCGTACACGCCATAAACCTTGTGTATAATTGCCTGTTTATGGTGTGTGTATGTCTAACTGTGCTGTATGCATGGTCGTGTGTGTGTCCCACTATAGCCATCTGTGCAGGTGTCGCCACTATGGGTAATCCTTGTAGACCGCTGTTTCATGTGCACTTCAGCACATACCTGCAGACCGTACTACCCCTCCTACGGCAGCAGCCTTAGATCAACCACTGCCCTAGGCTATAGGGCTCCATGGCGCCCACCACCACAACACATGGTGCCCCCATCCTGGTGTACCTACATGACATACCTACTAGATAGGTGGCCCTACTAGTGCGGCGCCCTAGGCAGCCGCAGGATTGGCGTATGCCTACGGCCGGCTATGAGCACATCACAAGGCATACGTTTACATTCAGTGTTTTACAAAGGCTAGGTTATAATACCAGAGGGGGGACCTCATCAACTATGCTTTAGAATGCGGATTGAGATGGATTATTAGGTGGAGAGTTGACCACACACCAGGGCTGACTGATGAAACACTGATTAAGCCTCTTTTGAGAAGCAGGTGGCTTAAACCCAAGTAACAGGAATGTAGTTTAGGTACAGATATACAGTTAACACACATTAGTCCACTCTTTCAGTTGTTTACCACTGTATTACATTGATATGATATACATATCTTCTATATATATTTTTTGATCTTTGATTGATGAGTATTAGGCATAGTACAATATCATATAATACATGTTTTAATAGGATGTTTTTGGAGATGTTAATATATGTGTGTGCAGTTAACATTGCGTCTGTGCTTTATATGCTGTGGTTAATTGTTCATTGTTTGCTGAGAAATTGACCAATGAAAGTGTAAGGAGGGATATTTAAAGCCTGGATGCTTCTATGTTATGTGTAAGTCTGACGGAGCCTACGGGTGAAAGTGGTTACTTGTCTATGAAGGAACCTTTGTATACCATTTGGGCACTGTCCTCGACAGTTTCGACGTTGACTGTTTCATCTACCTATGTGTGTTTTGGATTGTGTGCCATAAGGTGCCAGCGGTTCTTTGATGTTGATTAGGTGTATTCCATGGTCAATTGACATTAATCCTATTAATTCACTGAAGGATGTTCTTTATAAGTGGGAACGCCATAGTTTAACCATCCTATGACCTTCCTAGCTGAAGTTGTTAGTGTGCCATTGGTATGTGTTCCACAGGTCGCCCATTTGTTCCGCAGTATGGAAGCGAGTGATCCCCATTTTGGTGCTGGCAGATTGAGTGCTGTGTACGCCGGTATTCGCATGGCGGTCTGACTTTGTATGGGGAGTGTCTACTGTAGTCCCTATCTGTATTTCCTGTGTTATGCCTTACTGCAGCTGTGTAATTCCACCGGTTTGCAGTTATGGGTGCCATCTTGGTCGTACGCTTGTCCATCCATGGGAATTGCCTACTGGACACTGGTATAGGGCTGTACACATTTCACACCTGCATTTAGCATTATCCGATGGATGCTTTGCATTATTAGTGGGGAGTAAGGCATGTGCTACACCCACATCCCTCCCATGGGGCGGGACAACGGATTATCTGCCAAACAACACCGAGCCCCATTTCTGCATACCCAGGATCCCATGGCTGCAACACTCGACGGTACCCATTACACATCCTTCATGTGTGCGGGAATGGGATGTGGACGCACTTCTATGGACTCGACAATCTGGGGATTTCTGTTCATATGTCCTGCATTTCATGGACACTTGTCATCAACCTTAAACACGCTGGTGGTGCATATGTCTAGCTGTGCCGTACTCACGGCTGTCGCTTCTTCTGGTAGAATGATAGCAGCTGGATGATATTCCGTACGGATCAATTTTTGGGTCCTACAATGGACACCAATGTGCATATGTAAAGTGTAGAACTTGTTGGACTGTGTCCATCTGGCCAGTGGTTTTGACTGCTGCTGTATGTTCCCCAATCGCGGATGTCTGTTTGACTACCCATATTATGTAGTGCTACGAAAACCAGGTGTTTCTAAAATGAACCCAAATGGTGTAAATCCAATGATGCAGGTTAGCAACTGCTTTAAATAATCCTCAGAAGTCACAATAGGAAATATCCGCCACTGTATTGTCAAAATAACACCACCAAAACATGTAGATCCTACTAATTCATTGAAGGATGTTCTTCATACGTGTTAACGCCATAGTTTAACCATCCTATGACCTTCCTAGTTGACGTTGTTGGTGTGCCATTAGTATGTGTTCCACAGGTCGCCCATTTCTTCCGCAGTATGGAAGCGAGTGATCCCCATTTTGTTGCTGGCAGATTGAGTGCTGTGTACGCCGGTATTCGCACGGCGATCTGACTTTGTATGGGGAGTGTCTACTGTAGTCCCTATCTGTATTCCCTGTGTTATGCCTTACTGCAGCTGTGTAATTCCACCAGGTTTGCAGTTATGGGTGCCATCTTGGTCGTACGCTTGTCCATCCATGGGAATTGCCTACTGGACACTGGTATAGGGCTGTACACATTTCACACCTGCATTTAGCATTATCCGGTGGATGCTTTGCATTATTAGTGGGGAGTAAGGCATGTGCTATACCCACATCCCTCCCATGGGGCGGGACAACGGATTATCTGCCAAACAACACCGAGCCCCATTTCTGCATACCCAGGGTCCCATGGCTGCAACCCTCGACGGTACCCATTACACATCCTTCATGTGAGCGGGACTGGGATGTGGACGCACTTCTATGGACTCGACAATCTGGGGATTTCTGTTCATATGTCCTGCATTTCATGGACACTTGTCATCAACCTTAAACATGCTGGTGGTGCATATGTCTAGCTGTGCCGTAGTCACGGCTGTCGCTTCTTCTGGGTGGAACGGTAGCAGCTGGATGATATTGCGTACGGATCAATTTTGGGTCCTACAATGGACACCAATGTGCATATGTAAAGTGTAGAACTTGTTGGACTGTGTCCATCTGGCCAGTGGTTTTGACTGCTGCTGTATGTTCCCCAATCGCAGATGTCTGTTTGACTACCCATATTATGTAGTGCTACGAAAACCAGGTTTTTCAAAACTGAAACCAAATGGTGTACATCCAAAGATGCAGGTTAGCAACTGCTTTAAATAATCCTCAGAAGTCCCAATAGGAAAGAATCGCCACTTTATTGTCAAAATAACACCACCAAAACAAGTAGATCACGAGCACTTTCGCCCGGTCTTACCAGGCATTTTCAAGTGTAATTAGCTGAAACAATAACTAAATAAATAATAATAAATAATTTAATAATAAAGATAATAATATGTTATTTGGACAATAGCTTCTGCTATTGACATACAATGCTGTGGGTGGTGCCGGTTACCATACATATGGCTTTCTCAAAAGCCGACTTCACACTTCTAAACACTGGTGTGGTCTCCTTTAAGGCCCCTGAGCCAGTGGTAAACATTACTCAAGCCACTGAATCACTTACATATGCCTTCTACCAGCACCTACAGGACTGCATGGATCAGGCAATCCCTTACACAACTGTGAGTCTTTGTACCAATGCCAAGCATCCAGTCTGGTGTACCCTGGCCATACACAAGCTCTACAACGAAAGGAGGTAGCTACTACAAGACAGAGCAGACTCCTTGTGAGGTATGACACCCTTGCTCATTATATGTGAAGAACTACAAGCTCTCATGACATCATCCAGGGCAAGTCCGACAGATATATCACCAAGGACTCGACAGACAATCATACGGCCTTCTTTAGCTATGTTGGACACCTGGGAGGACACTCCCAGATATGCTCGGACTGGGTTCACAATGATGTGAAGTTTACTGAACATACACACATTGCCAACATATTGGCTGACAGGTTCGGTGCAAACATCTCCCCCCCCGCCCCACATGGAGAGATGTCTGTACCAGAGGATTGTGGCCCCCGAAACTTCTGTAATGCACAGGTGGGACATGCTCTCTCCAAGGCAGTGAACACAGCATCCATGGGACCAGATGGTGCCCCGGCTGTGTACTCCACGAACTCATTGAGGAATTAGACCCACAGTTAGGACAGCTGTTTAATCTTAGCCTCACCTCAGGTAACGCACCCAAGTTGTGGCACGGCGACTGTAGTCCCACTTCACAGGGGCAGTGCCTCCACTGACCCTGGTAATTACCATCCCATTAGCTTGAGAAGCCTTATCTGCAAAGCCATGGGGAAGGATCATAATGGAACTCATAGATGATGACATAGGGGACTTGCATACTTTGCATCCAACCCAGTTTGGCTTGGTCAAAGGCAGATCATGCGTTTAAAACTTGGTTGATGTTTTAGGAACAGTCACAGAGGCCATTGATGAGGGTCAGGCAGTCCATACAGCCTACCTCAACCTGGGCAAAGGCCTTCAACACAATACCCCCCTCGGGTATCATTGATAAACCCATCAGCTTGGATGTGAACCCGTACATCGCAGGATGGGTTGCAAACTGGCTAGGTGACACAACCCACACGGTCATAGTTGCTGGCACCATGTCAGACTCACAGCCGGTCACAGGCGGTGTCCCACGGGGCTCAGTCCTGGGTCCGCTCTTTTTCTGCATCTACATTTCCAAAGTACAAGCAAACACAGGGGGTTATGGCTGACAATGTTTGCAGATGACTGCGAACTGGGTGCCATAGTGGGATGGACATCTGACACAGATATCCTTCAGAAGGGCCTCACAGATATGGATATCTGGTGCCAGGGACATGGCCTACAGCTAAATGCCGGGAAATGCATAGTCATACCCTTCGGGAAGAACAAGGTTACCCCTAGCTGCCATATAGGTGGCAATCCACTGAGCACAGAGGGAGTTACCAGGGATCTGGGGACCCAGGTTGTCAGTCACCATTCGTTCGACACACACGTTGCTAACGTAGTTAGGTAGACCTTCTACATTGCCCACCTGATCGTGCAGGGATTCACATCAGATCAGGGGAGGTCATCGTCTCCTTGTACTCATCACTCATTAGACCTATGATTGAGTACATTGCCTCGTTCGGAAGGTATCTGACCCGACACCTGCAGCAGCTGGGAAGGCCCCATAGGTTCATCGTCAAACGGATGCAGGGTGTCAGGAATTTGTGTTATGCTGCCCGACTGAAAGGACTCCTACTCCATTCAGTCACATACCACTTGCTCAGTGATGACCTGTGCCTGACATACAAGGCCATGTCGACCCATATTTGATGACTATGCTTCAGCTAATGGATCTACATCCCTCAGAACCACAGGGGCAGGTGACGTGAACCTTGACACGGTCATTAATAGAATGTGTTGGAGGGACAGATTCATCACCCAGACACTCACTATGCTGTGGAACAACATCCCAGTACATGTGAGGCACAGCACCTCGCTGGCCTTGTTCGAGGGGGATCTTGACCAATGGATGGGTGATTGCAGATATACCCCAGGGATTACGTCATTGTCACTGCTTGACAGAGGTACAGCAATATAATAGGCATTGTTATCTTCGGACTGGAGGGTTGGCAAAGGCAACATAACTATGGGCTAGGGTTATAGCTGCCCTTGGGCAGATAGCCTACTATATACCTATGGACCTATGAACCTATGTTCATAGTTTGTCCCATTCACACTTGTCTATCCCCTATCCTCATTCGTATGTGTATATTTCTGTGGCACATGATTGAACTATGTATTACCTGCAGGTATGCTGTGTACAGTGCACATACGTCACGGTTGATTACAGTGTATCTGTGTACCTACCTCTGTGATACTGAGGACTACCACACATCCTTCACAGCATTACATGCATATGTCCATACTATTATTCGTTGGCCTGTGGGGGGTTGTTAGGGCAACGGTTACACGTGTCCCTGTTTGTGCACGCGTCATGGTGGTCTTTGACCAGCCTCCGTTGCTATCGTGGGATGGACGGTAGTGTTGGTGTGTGTTTGGGATGTGTTTCCACTGCCGGTACATCTGTGGGGGGTGGGGTTGGCACATGTTCCTCTTTGCAGGGAGCCCCATCCTGGACATTTGTGTCATGCATCAACACTTGGCACATGCCATATGTCCTGTGCTATTCCCACAGTCGTGTATGCCTTCCTGCATTACTACTGCATGTTACTGGCAGTTTGTATCTGGTACACATGGCTATTATGTTGGATAGCTTGGCCTATTCCCATGCTATGACATACCCATTCATCCAGGCATATACATGTTATTCCATCCTTTGCATTGGCCGTGGGTGTTTGGCCATCCGGCAACGCTATTCTCAACGTGTGATGTCCCACCTTCACCTTCTGTGCATGTGGCACCCTGTTGGGGCGTCCTGCTTGGTGGGCAGATGTTCCGCCATATGTGTTGTGTTTGACATGTCTGCATAGCTAATCATCAGTACGGTGGCTGAACATACTGCCTTGTCCAGATGTGTACAGTTATGGGCACCATGGCGTGCACGCCTATGGGGTTTCGACAGGTCCATACCACATGCGGGATGTACACATTCTGCCGACACATTCACATGCAGCCATTTGGATATCTGTACCTGAGGTGGGATGTTAACATGTGGGGTACATATTTGCCCGCGTGGCACTGCCTAGGACAATACTTCTTACTACATTTCAGGTATACCCATTGTGTGTAGGTGTGCAGCTGCGCAAGGCTGCTAGCTGGGCTGGGTGCACGATCGTACATGGGTGCGGGTTACGTGCTATGACGGGGCTGTTGTGTATTACATTTGCATGCATGGGTTCTGCTTCTGGATATTACACTTAGGCATATGCCGTCCTATGTGTATGCGATGGGCACGTTGCTGGGTGTAGTACATGTTGCTATGCACATGTTTGTCTGTGTTTAGGGTATCTGGTTTCCTTCTGGTTGTTATATCGACACAGCTACCTGGCTGTGTACTCTCACTACTGCTGGTGACCATGCCCATGTGGCTACTTGTGTGTAGGTGCGGCGCGCTGACATGCTGCGGTACACCTTCACTGGGTATGCCCACTGACAGTGCATTGCGTGACGGACACGGTATTACGCGTATCCTTTGTTCCTTGAACGGGTACAATTTGGACTTCGTGGGTTAATGTTTGGTTCTCTGTTTTGTGTGAACGGGTACTATGTTGCATACTCTGCGTACGTTTCATTATCCACGGACCCTGGCTAGTGCGGTTACTATTGCAGGCGGCCTGTGACAGTCAGCACTTTAGGTTGCTCATCGCCTGCCGGCTTGGCCATGCCTACGGGCGCATCCTACTTGGGCTCGCTCACGTGCCCTCTGCACGTGTCTGTGGTTGCGGCGTGCACTCATTACTATGCATATGGCGCTGCTACACTGATTATACACTGCACTGCCGGCGCAAGCCTTACACCGGCCTTGCGCCGAGCTTCATGAATCCCGGGGATGGACTTATCTGTATTTCTGAAAAGACAATCAGTAACAACTGACTAGACAGCTAAAGAAAACAAAAAAGATAAATAATTTATTTTCAATAACCCCAATTATCTCTCCAAAAGTTAGTTATTAAAATATTTCCTGACATAATTTTCAACAAAAAGTAAAACCTCTTCATGTTTTTGTCTTTTCTCTAAAAATAGCTTGTTAGTATTCAGTTTCTTAGACGCCGTTACTTTAAAATACTTAAAAGGAGAACTTGGGTATATAGCATGGGATTGCTTTATCTAATTATTAATGAATATAATGAAAAAGTTAACATTTGACTGTTGTGGCAATTCTTCCTTTTCTTGACTTTCTCTTCTTTTCCTCCCTTATGAATCCATTTTAAGCACATAGATAGCTTTGCTTTTTGATCTGGGGTTGTTTTGTTAACCAGGGAAAGTAAATCTGTGGATGGAATGTGTATGTCTGTATGTTTAACTTTTGACTAAGTCTGCGAGCTATTTAAATCAATATGTTTCTAATTTTTGCTTTCCTTGACACTGTTTTGAATGTTGAACAGTTTTATGAAGATCCTAAGCCTGCTTGAGCTTTGTTTTGCGTTTGTATACTCTAGCTGTTATAGCAGTCTGTGACTCATCTGAGAAGACCAGTGTGACCTTTGAACTCAGCAAACCAGGCTACATGCACAAACAATGTAGAATGTTAAAACAGACTTACTATCTCTTTTTTTTCTCTCTTTTGATTAAATTTATGTTGCATTATTAACTTCAAAGAACATTTGACCAAAAAATCTATGTAATATAATACTTTTAATACACTGGTTCTTTTTTTAATGATGTTATATCTCTTTTTATCCCATGAGTTAAATGTTTTGCAGGGAAAGAAGAAATGATGACTTATAACAAAAAAGTGCACTTTTTTGCTGCGGTATTAATAGAAGCTTCTGGTTATCTTTTTGATGTAACTTATTTAATCACATAGTTTCAGTACACTGTATCCCTGTTATGGTGAACTGCACTGAATATATTTGTAAAATAGCAATATTTCTTTGGATCAATATAATTTAGCCCTTATTCATAATAATAGTTGCATAGTCATTCCCTCTTTGTCACCCTAGAGTGCTAGCCTTTAAAACACTTAGGACATGCATTTATTTATTGAAATACCTTTTATAGATCAGCTTTACTTCATTGCGACTATAAGTATCATAATAACTATAATACACAAGTTTTATTCTTATGAGGCTAAAAAAGGGCAGATAAAGTTCCTAGTTCATCAAATCTAGAACAAAATAAAAGAACATTTGCTATGGCAATATATATCGGTAGATATTGTTTACATGCATGCAACTTTAAAGTCAGACACGTTGCAAAATAAAATAAAATAAAATAAATAAAATAAATAAATTACATGTTTCTGTTTGCTAAATTCTATGTAATACATCTTGAAAGCTTTTTCTCTCTGGGAGTAGTCTTCAAATATTTATATTAGAAACAAACTAATGGATTTGTGAAAATATGTTTTAGATCTCAAATGGATAAGATTCCAGATTTTAAAAACAGAATTTTCTTCATATCTGAATAGTTTTGCTCAATTTCTGTCTTTAACTGCTCATCTTTATGCTTTTACTGAAAGGCTCACTCAGACTCTGCTACAGTTTGCTGTGAGGGAAAGGTTAGTTTGCTTTTTATTTGTTGTATTCTGTATTACTTTATTACATTTTTCTGTTTTGTATACTGTGATTTGTTTTCTTTACACTGTGTTTTACTTGTATTCTGCTTTTAAGTGCATACTAAAACTTGAAAAGACACCACAGCTCTGTCTCTTGTGAGTCAGACAGAAATGTTTCCAACCCTCTCACCCAGTTACTGTTGTGTGCTTAAACACCACTGTCTTTCTAGTTGCCTGCCCCTTATGTTAATTTGACCATATATCTCATTTCATCTCTGCTTTTACTGGTTGGTGTGAGTAAGCACAAAATTATAATTTTGTGAAATCACTCACCTTCAGCTATTTAAATTTATTGGCCATCCTACTGTATTCTATAGTAGCAGAATAAAAAAGTGACCACCCCCTTTCAATCTGTCTTGCTGTTTTAAAATAGTGATTCTCCACTAAAACTTAACTTTTTAGATAGGTAAAACTTAAGATGTTCGTCGTCTCCCATTGCTGCAGTCCTGACAAATGGGTACTCCGCTGCCCACCATCGGCCCGAATACCAAAGGGCTAGAACTGGCGTCGGTCACGGGCGCCTGAGACTGACGTAAGTACTTGTCAGTACAAATGCGCATGACCGACGCCATAACCTCAGTCTTTCTTGCCGCATGGTCCTCAGCAGAAGCAGTTTTGCAAGTGCCGTTCGGCGTTCTGGAACTGTCGGTTTTCGAGTTTCAGACCGGATACCAAGTTGGCTAAGTACCCTGTTGGGAACATTTTTTGTCTTTTTCTTGCCTCAGTATTGCCGGATGTCAGAAAAAGTTAATAACTGTATTTCTTGTGGGAAACAGATTCCTCATAGGGATTACCATTCACTCTGCATTCCTTGTTTAGGGCCTGAGCACGACGTTTTTGGGTATCGCTTTTGTGCTACTTTTAACAAGCGTACTATTAAACGTCGGTTGGACTGTGCTAGGCTGGTGTTTGGTAAACGTTGTAATTATAACATGCCGTCGGATTCTCCGATGACTGGTTCTTCTAAGAAGCGCAAAGATAAATCTTTGCGGTCCAAACAGGATGAGGCGTCCACTCCGGACGTCGGTTCTGTGGAACCACTGACTTCTTCAGTGGCTCCTTCTGACAGTTTACCAGTGTGTCTAGGGGAGCCTTTGTTACTGCAGGAAGTGGCTTCTCCTGTGTTAGGCCAGGCTGAGGGTGCTTCTTTGTTGTCGGTGGCTTCCTCCCCTCATAGGGTAGTTAGACCTCCTCCTTCTCAGGGCAAAGGCCATTCTAAATCTAAGTCTATCCCTGCTGGTGCTAATCCCCAGGGTCCAGCTCCTAGGAAGCACATGTTAAAGATGGCTGAAGATTTGATTACTTTAATTAGGGGTTCCATGCCCCCCCCTGTGAAGCGGCCCAGGATAGACACAGAGTTGGAGGGTCTGGTTCAGTCTTCCAATGAGTCAGATTCCTCTGTGGATGAGCTTCAGGATTTCCCTCCCTATTCTGATTCGGAGGCTGAGGACGCTACTCCCTCTGTGTCCCCTCCAGATGATTTTTCTTTCTCTGAAACTTTGCATTCCATGAGGGAACATTTCCAGTGGGATGGCCAGGATTATTCTGATTCTCGTAAAAGGCTGAGAGAATTTTTGTTTTTACCTCAGCACAGGCCTTTGGCTATTCCCCCTGTACTGGATGTTGTTCAGGATGTATTTTCTGAGGCTGCCCTTAACCCAGATTCTCTGCCCCCTGCCCCAGTTAAACCAGATAGATACTACAGGGTTCCGGAAGCTCACAAGTACTTGTATAAGAGTCCTAGGGCTGATCCAGAAACTATTTCTCAAGGCCCCAAAGGTGTTAAGGCTTCTGTGGTTAAGAATCCGGTTCCTCTGGACAAGGATGCTAGGGCCCTGGATAGGTGGGGTAAAAAACTGTATACCTCTTCTACTTTGGCTATGAGAGCTTTAAATTGTCAATTTTTTATGCTCAGGTATCAGAATTATTTGCTAAGTCAATTGAAATGTAAAGTGGATGCTTTGTCTGAAGGTGTTGACTGTAAGGAGCTTCAGGATTTAGTGCATGCTTCAGACCAGGTTGGTAAGCATTCTTTGCAGTGTGGTTTTGATGCTTTACAAGCTTCTTCCAGGGTGGCTGCTACTAGTTCTGTTGTTCGCAGACATGCCTGGCTTAGAGATCAGTCCTTGTCAGAGCATGTTAAGGCTCGCATTATGGATGCTCCTTTGCAATCTGATGTTCTTTTTGGCCCTCCAGTGGAATCAGTTTTGAAAAAATGGAGGAAAAGCTAAGTCTATGCAGACGGTAAAGGACTTCTTACAGGTTCAGCCCCCTAAGTTCAGTAGGAATTGGCCTGCTAGGGGATGGTCTTTTCCCTCTTCGGATTTTCATTCTAGGGGCAGGTTGAGGCGTGGTAGAGGTAGGGCTTCCTCTCAGAGCCCTGTTACTTCTAGGCCTTTGAATTCTTTTACCCCTTCTGCTGGGGTGGGCAGGGGTCAGTCCTTTCGAAGCAGTCCCAATGACCTGTGTCTTCAGCTGCCGGACTCTGCTTTGCTGGCAGCTCCTCTAGGAGGAAAACTGGGACTTTTCAAAGGAATTGGCATTTGGTTACCCAAGACAAATGGGTATTGGACATTATAACTCGAGGCTACAAGTTTTATTTTCACACATTCCCTCCTTTCAAAGGTATGCCGGATGTGCCTCATCAGCAAAGACTGGAAGCGCAGGCACAGATTTTTTCTCTGCTCCAGTTGGGAGCAATACAGGCAGTTCCTTCTGTGGACAGAGGCACGGGGTTTTATTCCCGTCTTTTCTTAGTGCCAAAGAAGGGAAATACTTGGAGGCCCATTCTGGATTTATCCATTCTAAACACCTTTCTGGAAATTCCGAAATTCAAGATGTTGACACTGCAGCAGCTGTTGCCTATGCTAGGCAGAGATCACTGGATGGTGACTTTAGATCTCAAGGAGGCCTATCTTCACATTCCTATCAGGCCCAGTTGCAGGAAATTCCTGAGGTTTTGGACTGGGAATTTGCATTATCAGTTCTCTGCATTGCCCTTTGGCTTATCTACTGCGCCCAGGGTGTTCACAAAAGTCCTGGCTCCAGTAATAGCTTTTCTCCGGCTAAGGGGAATTCAAATTTATCCTTATCTGGACGATTGTTTGATACTGGCTCAGGGCAAGCACGAACTTCTTCGACATCTGCAGTTTGTGATGACAGTTTTCAGATGCCTAGGGTATTCTGTGAACGAAATAAAGTCCAGTCTAGTACCCTCACAGGAGATGTGTTTTCTGGGTGTGAGACTGAATACAGCTACCAGATGGCATCTCTTATCCCGGACAAACAAAGAAATCTTCACCTATACTTCCAACAGCTATCCGTAATGTCCAGGCTGACTGCAAGGACAGTCCTTCAAGCCTTGGGGTTCATGGCATCTTGCATTCTAGTACTTCCCAATGCCAAACTGCATATGAGGAAGCTACAGTGGTATCTCAAAAGCGTTTGGACTCAACACAGCCACGATTTGGATACTGTCATTCGGATTCTCCCTTGCATTCAGAAAGAATTTGTGTGGTGGGCTCAGGAATGTCACCTAAACAAGGGACTCTCTGTGACCCAACCCGAGGCAAGTCAGATATTAATGACAGATGCCTCGGAGTCAGCCTGGGAGCTCATTTCAAAGGAAAATGGATTCAAGACCTTTGGCCCCGGAGTTGCTTCACTTGCATATCAACATGAAGGAGATGCTGGCGGTTCAATTTGCCTTAAAAGCATTCAAGGATCTACTTGACCGGGACTGGTGTTGATTCGAACAGACAACACAACTGTCATGTGGTACATCAACAAGCAGGGGGGTACTCATTCTTACCCTCTTTGCAGACAAGCAATGCTGTTATGGGAAACTGCTTTAGATCTGCACATCACTCTTCGAGCACAGTTTCTGCCAGGGGCACAAAATTCGTTAGCAGATGTTCTGAGCAGACAGATGGTGGATCCTCACGAATGGAAGTTGGATCCTCAGGTGTTTCGTCAGTTGACCATGGCTTGGGGAACTCCAGACATAGATCTGTTCGCTTCTCCTCTGAATTCCCAACTGCCTCTGTTTTGCACAAGGCTGTTTCATCCAAAAGCCTGGAAAATAGATGCACTATCCTTCAGTTGGAGCAACCTTCACTTGTATGCCTTTCCTCCTCTGCCTCTTCTTCCACAGGTCCTGTTGAAAGTCAGGAGGGACAAACCTTGCATGATCCTTATAGCGCCGGATTGGTCTCGTCAACATTGGTACCCTCTGCTGAGGAGCCTAATTCATGGGACACCTTGGCCATTACCGCGGATTCCTCACTTATTGTCTCAAGAAAACAATCATTTTCTCAATGTCAGGGTGCAATCCCTACATCTGACAGCCTGGCGCATTCAGTTTTAGAGGATGGGGGCCTTCAGCTCCCTCAACAAGTTTTGGATGTCCTTTTGGAAGCCAGGCATCCTAGTACTCGGAAAGTTTATGCTGATAAATGGAAGAGATTTTTTCTTTGGAGTTCAGCTAAAGGCCTTGATGTCACGTTGCCTAATTTGAGTTGTACTTTGCAATATTTGACTATGTTACTGGACAAGGGTTTGTCCTTCTCTTCTATAAAAGTGCATGCTGCAGCTATTTCTGCTCACTATGATGGTGATCCTCCTTTATTTTCACATCCTTTGCTTACACAGTTTCTTAGAGGGGCAAAGAATATAAGACCCCCACGAAGGGCTCCTACTCCTGCCTGGGATCTTAATTTTGTTTTGGAAAAGCTGACTCTGCCTCCTTTTGAACCTGCAGCTACGGCTGAATTGAAGTTGTTGTCCTGGAAGACTGCTTTTTTATTGGCTGTTACTTCTGCTAGAAGGGTGTCTGAATTACAGGCTCTCATGGCAGTGGAACCTTTTCTGATTTTTCACCAGGACAGAGTTTCCTTGCACTAATCCTACTTTTCTGCCTAAGGTAGTTTCTAATGTGGCATTGAACCAATCTGTACATTTGCCTACTTTTTATGCTAACCCCCAAAATGAAGGGGAAAGAGTTTTGCATTCTTTGGATGTGCATAGGCAGTTATGGTATTATTTGTTCAGAACCAATGAGTTCCGGAGATCTCAACAGTTATTTGTTTCGTTTGCTGTGGCTTCAAGTGGGAAAGCTGTCTCGAAACAAACTATTTCCAAGTGGATCGGCCATTGTATTGCTTTTTGTTACTCTCATCATGGTAAGGAGGTTCCAGTTGGGATCAGGCCTCATTCTACTAGGGCTACGGCCACCTCTACTGCTTTTTTGAGAGGGGTAGCTACGAAAGACATTCTAGAGGCTGCTACTTGGAGTTCTGTACATACCTTTACAAAGCATTATCATTTGCCTCAATAATTTATTCTAGGTCTAGGGCTGGGTTTGCCACTGCTGTCTTACAGGGCATGTCTGCAGCTCCTCCTGCTATTTAGTTGGCCAGCCTCCCTTTTTCCGTTGCTCTGGGATTCTACCCATTTGTCAGGACTGCAGCAATGGGAGACGACGAACATAGTACAGTTTTGTACTTACCATAAATGTAGATGTTCGAGGATCTCCATTGCTGCAGTCCTATTTTCCCTCCCTCCTTCCCCCTTTTTCTTTTTAGATTGGGGTTTTTGGGTGGTGTTTTTTTTTTGCATTCTGACGTCTGAGGCAAGAAAGACTGAGGTTATGGCATCGGTCATGCGCATTTGTACTGACAAGTACTTACGTCAGTCTCAGGCGCCCGTGACCGACGCCAGTTCTAGCCCTTTGGTATTCGGGCCGATGGTGGGCAGCGGAGTACCCATTTGTCAGGACTGCAGCAATGGAGATCCTCGAACATCTACATTTATGGTAGGTACAAAACTGTACTTTACCAATTTTCACATCTAACTCCTCTAGTGTACACTGCAATGTTTAGGATAAACCATTTTTTTCATCTTACCTTTAAGCATCTATTGCAAGACCACCAGTTATTGTAGAGCCCACATTCTGCCTCTCAGTAGTCCTCTTGGGATTAGTGCTTCTGTTTTCTCCTGGTGAGAGATGGAGTGCAGTTACATTATTTCCTGGAGACTGCTGATCACCAGAAAGCTTAATAACTGCTTTATATGTGACAGCTTGGAATCTCTGCTTATATTCCGATCCTGGTGAGAGTAGGATCAGAGTGCATTAATTCCTGATTGTTTCTGGTTGGAGAGTGAGTGTCTGTGCTTAACAATACCTGACTGGTCTGGTTGTTATTTGAAGCATCTACCAGAAAAAGGCTACAAGCCTGCAGACCCTTGCATCATCTGGAACAAGACTGTGGATCACCAAACAGGCTGTGGCCTGCTTCTCTTCTTGGGACTGGTGCTAACATTTTGCTTCTGGTGAGAGAATAAGCAAAGGAGTATTGTATCCCAGCAGAGTGAATCTGTGCTGAGACCAGCATTAGTAGTAGCCAGGCAGTAACCATTCATGCGACTCCCCTCTTTTTATCATTCTTGACAAGCTAATTCTTTATTTTCAGTAAATACTGCTTGATTTCTTCATAACATCAGAATATCTGCCTAAATACTTCATCCTTAAATTTTCAGGGTCTATGTATTGGTTTCCCCCTCGAGTGTTTGGCAGTGCTCTGTACAGACTCAGACACTTTAAGTGACATTTGTCCTGTAAAAGGCTTTACTACTTAATATATTGAGCTCATATCCAGGCCTGTCTAAAGGGCAGTTCCCTGTGCATTCTCTTGTCAACCTGGTGAACTTGGGCATCCTGAGGCAGTGTAGCAGCTGCCTCATATACACAGACAACCTTCCCCTCTTACCTTCCAACACTACAACTTGTGAGAGATGCACATATATAGCCAAACTGAAAGCCAAGCACTCTCCAGCCAAGACTGGATTAACCAGTAAAGAGGAGAAGGATAACACTTGGACCACACCACATTCAACACATAGCCCTCCAGTACACCATCACAACCCTCACATAGTAACACAAAACACACACCTACTTTTGCAGAGGTTCTCAATAAAAATATGTCAAAACAACAGAGACCTCCAAGGCAGAAATGCAAACAACCACCACATCCCAGCACAAACCATGAGACACATAGCTCACATAAACAGTGTGCCACTCAACCAAAGTCCATAAGACAAAACAACTTACTCAATACACTAGTCATAAGTGACTCAATAGTAAGGCATACTGATGTCCTACTCACTAGGTTGAATAAGGAGAAAGTTACGGTCAGCTGCCTGTCGGGTGCCAGGATCCACCACATAACTCACGCACTTAGATCACTCCACAGCAGGTACAAATATGACTCTGTCATTGTCCATATTGCTATGAATGACCTGAGACTTACCTCCCTGGACTACATGAAATGAAACATAGAGGAGCTCTCTGATCTTGTAGCCCAGGCAGGTATGAGCCTAGCTCTGAGTAGCATCCCACCATCACCCAGAATTATACCACAGTACAAGCAGAAAATGATTGACTTCAAAAATTGCCTAAGTTTCTGGTGTTATTCTAAGGGGATCCAGCATCTGTCTGCCTGGGATGACATGATCGACAGACCTCGATGCATTACCAGAGATAGCCTGCACCTGTCACCCCACTGATTCTGGATACTGGCCAAGGCTCTTGCCACCCCTATAGTGCCTTTTTTAGGTAATGTTCTAAAGACAGAATTACCACCATAACAGCTACAAGCAAATGAACTCTGAGGGTTATGCTACTCAACATTAGAAGTCTAAATCTCAAAAATGCACTCGCTTGAAGCGCTCCTTAAAATGAAGAACAACATCGGTGCAGTGACAGAGACCTGTTTCAAGGCTCTGGAGAGCACCCCAGCACTACCAGGCTATAATTCATACCAGACCTTTTGGCCCCTAAACCTGGACCGAACCACTAAAGGTGGTGGTGTCTCCATATTCATAAAGGATATGCACAGCTCCAGACTAGTAGCCCAACATAACACAGCAGAGATACTTCAGGTACAACTAACACTGGGTAAAACTGCAGTTCAGGTTGTATCCTGATATAGATCCTCCACTATGTCCCAAGACTCCCACTCCACATTCCCAAACACAGTGGAAAATATTAGGGTACAACCCAATACCCTTATACTGGGTGACTTTAATTAACCCATCATTAACTGGGAAAATTACTTATGTACCAACAGACTTGCTCAACGTTTTCTGGAATTCATTAATTCCAATGCCCTGGACCAACTCATTCTTAACCCCCACCAGAGGTAGAAACATCCTTGACCTGGTTATTACTAACATGGGTGACCATTGCTCTACACCAGTAATCAACTCCTCCCTGGTCAGATCTGACCACAAGCTAATCACCATGGATATCCATATCCCACCCTCACCCCCCCCCACCAAAGGAAACCACCGTAAAAAACTTCTCCAAGGCCAATTTTGGGCTTCTAGAAACAGAGGTGGCTAACTTTACGACACCCATGCAAATGGAAAATAGGTGCATGACTGCTGCCTCATACACCAATGCACTGTATGAGCACATACACAAGTGCATGGAATGGGCCATACCAAACAGAACCAAGTTGCTCTCCTCCAAAAAAAAGGAAGCCAATGTGGTGGTCCCCCACCATAAACAAACTCTACAACAGAAGGAAAAAAACTGTTGCAGAAAAGGGTGAAGTCCCCAAGATTGGAAAAACTCCTTTATTAGCCTCAGCAAAAAACTGAGATCCATCATCAAATCCTCTAACGCTAGCTATGAAAACAAAATTGCTGCAGATTCTAAAGACAACCACAAGGCATTCTACAGTTACTTCAAGAATCTACATGGCAATACTCAGATCTGCTCTATGTTACAGCACAATGGCAATACATATACAGAACCAACTGATATTGCCAACATATTGGCTGACAGGTTCAGTGCGAACTTTACCCCCTTTTTACCCCCTAAAAGGCCAGTCACAATACCTGAGGAATGCCAAGTCCCTATTATCATGGCTACACAGGTAAAAAACACACTGTCCAAAACCAAGAATACAGCTTCCATGGGACCTGATAATATCCCAGCTTCATTTCAGGCTTTGTTCCTACCAAATGGTGCACTGCTATGGTCATTGCACTCCACAAAGGGGGAGTAACTACAGACCCTGGGAACTACCGCTCCATTAGTCTAATGAGTCTGATATGTAAGGCTAAAGAGTGCATCATCATGGATCTTACAAATAAGGTCATACAGAATCTCCAAACTCTGGATCCCACGCAGTATGGCTTTGTGAAATGTAGATCATGCCTGCTCAACCTGATAGACATTTTCGAGTCTGTCACCAGAGCTGTGGATGAGGGCAAGGTAGTTCACACAGCCTACCTAGATCTTGTCAAGGCCTTCAACACCATTCCTCACTCAGGAATCATAGATAGACTCACTGAACTAGGCATAACTCCCTATGTCATAAGATGGGTTGCCTGATAAAACCCATACTGTGAAAGTAGCAGACTCCAAATCTGACTGCCAACCAGTTACAAGTGGTGTCCCACAAGGATCAGTCCTAGGTCATCTCCTGTTTGGCATCTACTTCTCTGAAGTTCAAGCCAACACAAAGGGACTCTGGCTGACCAAGTTCACAGATGATTGCAAACTAGGAGCCATTATTGACTCTCCAACTGATGTCGACATTCTACAAAAAGACCTTACTGACACCAATGACTGGTGTCAGAACCATGACCTTAAGCTCAGTGCCAAAAAGTGCATTGTCATTAGGAAAAATTCAATGCCCATGAACTACCACATAGGCAATAGTCCACTAAACACCGAAGGTGTGATAAGAGACCTGGGGACACAGGCTGACAGCAATCTCTCCTTTGATAACCACATTGCCACTGTAGTCAGAAAGTCCTTCTATGTGGCACATCTCATTACAAAGGTTTCTTATCCAGGAAGAAAAGAAAGAGGTCATAATCTCTCTCTACTCATCCCTCAGTAGACCTATTATAGAATACAATGCCCCATTTGGTATATACCTCACTAGACATCTACAACAACTGGAAAGGAAACAAAAATACCTCACTAAGAGGATCTTAGGCCTTAGACACATGCCCTATATGGACAGACTCAAAAAACTCCAGCTATACCCTGTCTCTTCTCGCCTACATAGAGGCGATCTCTGCTTGACCTACAAAGCCATGTCTGACCCAGAGCTGCTAGATATGCTACACCTAAAGAAATCCCAATCCCTCCGTGCCACATGCTCTAGGGATCTTAACCTCATTACCACAATAAAATAAATATGTTGGAGGGACAGGTTCCTAACCCAGAGACTTCCCATACTCTGGAACAAATTTCCCATTCATGTCAAGCAAAGTACTTCACTGGCCCTCTTTAAGAAAAATCTTGACGAGTGGGTGGGCAATAGGAAGTTCACCCTTCAGTGACCTTGCTTGAAAGGGGAACTGGGAACTAACTTTGGGTGGCATGATGCCAGAGAATCTTCTTGGGCTAGGCTTATATAGACTCCAGGGCCGTTAGCCTAGTACACATTTATGAACATCCATGTTTCCCTGATGTATAATAATAGGGTCCAATTCCAGAAGCTTTGCTGTAATATGATTTGTTGGGCTAGTATGTTTGACTTTTATTATATTGTTTTAAGTATTATTCCATAAGCTAGCTCCTTTGGATTTGCATTGCTGGCTTTAATAGTTTTATACTTACATAAATAGCAAATGTTAATAGCTTATATGATTTATACCTTGTGAATTATTAAATATTGTAGTATAGATTTATATTTACATAAATAGCAAATGTTAACAGCGTATATGATTTATACCTTGTGAATTATTAAATATGTTAAATCTGTTGAAACTGTTGTCTCACTGTTCTGAGAGACTGATCTGCAAATATACAGAGCTGGGTATATTTTTTGGTTATAGAGTTTGTACTGTTAGTTGTTGCTTAGATCTCTGTTGAAACTGCCCCCCCCCCCCCATTTTCTGCCATGTCTTCAGTTGGTATAACTGTTTTTTACAGCTTGTGTGTTATCTAACTCAAGGATCACTTAATTTGACCTGTTAGTAACAGCCTGCATTTAATTGCTGGAGCTTGTGTTCTGAGAGACTGCCTTCCAGGCCATCTGCAAATATACAGAGCTGGGTATATTTTTTTGGTTACAGAGTTTGTTAATTGTTGCTTAGATATCCGTTGAAACTGTTGTCTCATTTTTTGAGAGACTGATCTGCAAATATAAAGAGCTGACTATATTTTTTTGGTTATAGAGTTTGTTAATTGTTGCTTAGATCTGTGTTGAAACTGTTGTCTCACTGTTCTGAGAGACTGATCTGCAAATATACAGAGCTGAGTATATTTTTTTGGTTTTAGAGTTTGTACTGTTAGTTGTTGCTTAGATCTCTGTTGAAATTGTTTTGTCCCACCCATCCTCCCTATTTTTGGTTTGTAGTTTAAATTTGGTGGCTTTTGCAGTGCCCGCCCCACTGTAAATTTGATCTGGGACACTCCCCCAGTCCCATCTCTTTACCACATTCTACCTAATAAACTCTTTCTGCACTTGCTTTTAGTCCTTTTTAATTTAATTGCATTTTTTAAACTGTGTTTGGTCTAATATTGCTACATACTCAAGTGTGCTAGCTTTAACTGCGTATGAATTGTTTTTACTACTGTTTTTGCTACTTTTCTGTACAAAAAATAAAAAACTGTAAGCCTGTTTCCTACCTTTCCTGTAACTACTGTTCCAGGTACAGATTTGCTGTATCCAGGACTGTATGTAAGCTTCTGAGCCCCACCCCCCAAGCCTTTCTGTGTTGGAGGGAAGCCTTCTAGCTTATCAGTGGGAGTGGTAAGCACTAGGTAACCTGTCTACCACATAATGAGTGGTTCTGGTCCAGAAATTGTAATTATTGGCTGTTTGGGCAATCTCTTCCATCTCTCTCAACTTTCTGATTTGAAAGCTTGCATTTGCACTTGTTTCTGTCCTGTAACTCATCTAGTTCAGATACAGATTCTTAGTTTTAGCACTTAAATTTGCTTATTCATGCTCAGCACTTGTTCAGAACTTGTAAGCACTAAATAAGCTACTAATTACTATAGCACTCAAGCTTCCTCATTACCTAGAGGAAAACAGTTTTTGTACTTACTTTTCTCACTTGCATAGAGAAAAACAGCTTTTGTACTCACTTTCCTCACTTATCTAGAAGAAAATAGTTTTTTTATTCATGCATGTCCAAGGGTCAGCTTCCAGTGTTCTCTCCTGTCTATCTGATGAATCTGGGCATCTTGAGGCAATGTAGAAATTGCCTCATGTACACAGACAACCCTCTCCTCCTACCACCCAACACTACAACCAGTGAGAGATGCACTTATCTGGCCAAACTGGAGGTAAAGCTCTCTCCAACCAAGACTGAACTTGACAGTCATGAGGAGAAGGTAAACATTTGCACCACACCACACTCATAACATAGTCTCACTACATCTACACCACCAAAATCCACACAAAGTAACACGAAAACATTCGTGGAGGCTCTCCATAATAATCTGTCTAAGCAATAGAGACCTCCAAAGCAGAAACGCAAGCAACCTCCATCCCCCCAACACAACCCAAATGACACATAGCCCACAGACTCAGTGTGTCCACTCAACCACAGCCAATAAGGCAAAACAACGTACCCAACACACTAGTCATAGGCGACTCTATATTCAGGCGCACTGATGTCCCACTCACCAGGCTAAACCAGCTGCCTGTGGTGTGCCAGGATCTGCCACATAACCCATGCACTGAGGTCACTCCACAACAAGTACAAATATGACTCTGTCATTGTCCATGTTGGTGTGAATGACCTGAGACGTACCTCCCTGGACTACATGAAAAGAGACGTGGAAGAGCTCTCCAATCTTGTAGCCCAGGCAGGTATGACCCTAGCCCTGAGTAGCATTCTGCCATCACCCCAAATGATACCACAGTACAAGCACAAAATTATTGACTTCAACAATTGACTTAGCTTCTGGTGTCATTCTAAGGGGACCCAGTATCTGTTTGCTTGGGATGACATGGTCGACAGACCACGATGCTTTGCCACAGATGACCTGCACCTGTAGCCCCTGGGATTCCGAACACTAGCTAAGGCTCTTGCTGCCCCTATATTGCCTTTTTTAGGCAAGGTTCAAATAACAAATTCACCACCATAACAGGAACAGGCAAGCCAAAACTGAGGGTAATGCTACTCAATGCTAGAAGTCTAAATCTCAAAATGCACTCACTTGAGACACTCCTTAAAATGGAGAACATCGATATCTGTGCAGTGACTGAGACTTGGTTCAAGGCTGCAGGGAGCACCCCTGCACTACCAGGCTATAACTCATACCACACTTTTTGGCCATGTAACCTGGACCGAAACACCAAAGGTGCAGGTGTGTCCATATTCATTAAGGATATCCACACCTCCAGGCTAGTTGCTCAGCATAATGCATCCGAGGTTATCCAAGTACAACTAACTCTGGGCAAAATTGCAATCCAAATTGTAGCTTGCTAGAGATGCCCCACCATGCCCCAGGATTTCCGCTCCTCTTTTCTTGATGTGCTGGAAAATATTAGGGTTCAACCAAACACCCTAATAATGGGTGACTTCAACTACCCCACCATTAACTGGGAAAACTACTCGTGTACCAACTCCTTAGCTCAATGCTTTCTGGAATTCATAAACTCCAATGCCATGTATCAACCTATCCACACCCCCACCAGGGGCAACAATATCCTAGACCTAGGCAATACCAACATGAGTGACTGGTGTTCCACATCTGAAGTCAACTCCTCATTGGTCCGATCCAACCATAAGCTTATCACCCTTGATATCCACATCCCGCCCCCACCCCCATTAAGGAAACCACAGTAAAAAATTTCCCCAAAGCCAGCTTCATGCTTCTTAAGACAGAAGTGGTGAACTTCATGACACCCATGCAGATGGACAATACAGTTACAACTGCTGAATCCTACACAAATGCCCTCTATAAGCACTTAGACGAGTGAATGGATCATGCTATCCCAAACAGAACCAAGATGCTATCCTCCAAATAACGGAAGCCAATCTGGTGGTCCCCTGCCATAAACAAACTGTACAACAGAAGGAAGAAACTGTTGCAAAAGAGAGTAAGATCACACGAGTGGAGGAGCTCCCTGGTCAGCCTCAGTAAAAAGCTGAGATCACTTATAAGATCCTCCAAAGCTAGCTACGAAAACAAAATTGCCACTATTTCCAAGGACAACCACAAAGCATTCTATAGCTATGTCAACACCCAGATCTGCTCTGAGTTACAGCACAAAGGCAAGAAAATTACAGAACCAACTGATATTGCCAACATCCTGGCAGACAGATTCAGTGCTAACTTTATCCCCCTCTCACCCCCTAAAGGGCCCATATCTATACAGGAAGAATGCAGAGTCCCTGTAATCACAACTAGGCAGGTAAAAGCTGCATTTTCTAAAGCCAAAAACACAGCATCCATGGGACTGGACAACATCCCAGGCTGCATTTTACACAAACTTCAGAACGAACTGGCTCCCCACTTAAGCACCATGTTCAATAATAGCCTTGTATCAGGCTTTGTGCCCACTAAATGGCGCACAGCAGCAGTTATCCCACTCCACAAAGGGGGAGCCACTACTGATCCCGGGAACTATCGACCAATTAGCTTGACGAGCCTGGTCTGCAAGGCCATGGAATGTATCATCATGGAACTCATAAACAAAGACATTGGTAACCTCCAAACTCTGGATCCCACCCAGTTTGGGTTTGTGAAAGGCAGATCATGCCTCCTGAACCTGATCGACTTCTTTGAGGCAGTCACCAAAGCCGTAGATGAGGGTAAGGTGGTTCACACAGCCTATCTTCACCTCGCCAAGGCTTTTGTCACCATCCCCCATTCTGGAATTATAGCTAAACTCACTAAACTAGGTATAAATCCCTACATCACAAGATGGGTTGCCAACTGGCTCACTGACAGAAACCACGCTGTAAAAGTTGCAGACTCCAAATCTGACCTCAAAGCAGTGACAAGTGGAGTACCACAGAGTTCCGTCCTGGAACCTTTCCTGTTTGGTATCTACTTCTCTGAAGTACAGGCTAACACAGAAGGCCTCTGGCTAATGAAGTTCACAGATGACTGCAAACTAGGAGCCATAGTCAAGTCCCCAAATGATATGGACATCCTACAGAAGGGCCTCACTTAGACAGATGCCTGGTGTCAGAGCCATGGCCTCAAGCTCAGTGCCAAAAAGTGCAGTGTCACCCCCTTTGGAAAAATTCTGTACCCATGAACTACCACATAGGCAGCAATCTACTTAACATTGAATGCGTGATAACAGACCTTGGAACCCAGGTGTGCAGTAGTCTCGCCTTTGGTAGTCACATCTCCACAGTAGTCAGGAAGTCCTTCTACGTGGCACACCTCATCATAAAAGGGTTCTCATACAGGAAAAAAGAGGTCATTGTTCCCCTCTACTCGACACTCATTAGACCCGTTATAGAGTACAACGCCCCTTTTGGAATGTACCTCACAAGACATCTGCAGCAGCTGGAAAGGCCACAGAAGTACATCACAAAGAGGATTACTGGCCTCAAACAAATGCCCTGCACTGACTGCCTCAAAAAACTCCAGCTTTACTTCATAGCATATCGCCTACTCCGAGGTGATCTCTGCCTAACGTATAAAGCTATGTCAAACCCAGAGCTGCTGGACATACTACACCTAAAGAAATCCCAATCCCTCCGAGCTGCATGCTCTAGGGACCTAAACCTTGTCACCACAATAAACAGGACATGCTGGAGGGATAGATTCCTGTCCCAGAGACTTCCCATACTCTGGAACAGGCTACCCATCTATGTCAAGCAAAGTTCTTTATTAGCACTCTTCAAGAAAAATCTTGATGAGTAGATGGGAAATAGGAAATACACCCCGGGGATCACTTCTGTGTCTCTGCTCGACAGTGGCACAGAAAATAACTTTCTTGGGTGGCGTAAGCTAGGGAACCTTGTTGGCTAGGCTTACGTAGGCCCTTGGGCCAATAGCCTAGTACCTACCTATGAACCTATGGTAGTATAGATCAGCTTATATGATTTATACCTTGTGAATTATTAAATATGGTAGTATATATCAGCTTATATGATTTATACCTTTTGAATTATTAAATACGGTAGTATAGATTTATATTTACATAAATAGCAAATGTTAACAGCTTATATGATTTATACCTTGTGAATTATTAAACATGATAGTATAGATCAGCTTATATGATTTATACCTTGTAAGTTATTAAATATGGTAGTATAGATCAGCTTATATGATTTATACCTTGTAAATTATTAAATATGGCAGTATAGACTTATATTTATATAAATAGCAAATGTTAATAGTTTATATGATTTATATCTTGTGAATTATTAAATACGGTAGTATAGATTTATATTTTCATAAATTGCAAATGTTAATAGCTTGTATGATTTAAAGAAAAACGTCTCAGGAAAAATGTCAGCATCCACGTAAGTGTAGCCCTGTTCAGTACTTTACATACAGGCACTGACAACACATTCATCATTAGCATTTGTATGTTTTTATATGTTAATGCTCATTGATATAACATCCTGGTTTGTAGTAATACACATATACACTGCTCGCTTTTGAGAAGTAGCGTGTAAAATAGCTAGAATGCAATGCATGAAACACATTGAACGTCTGTGTTTAACTCAAATTACTTGTTGTTAGGTTTTCTTGATTTTTCCATATTGTCTTTCTCTTTAAAAGGTGAAAAGTAAGTCAGAAGTGCTCTGACTCTGAAAGAGTTAACTTTAAGTAACATCTGTCATGTGACTACTTGTGCTGCGTTTAAATTCCCTTTGACTTACAGAGTGCATTTGTCTGAGGAAGTCTGTTTATATTAACAGACGGAAAGCGCTTTACACTTGGATTTGTTGATTCTTGTTTTTTTTTTGGCTTATTTTGGACTTTTTTCCATCACAACATTGGTTTTTAAAGGACACTGATTTTATTAAATATTTGTTTGTGGATGCTGGCATTTTTCCTGAGCTGTTTTTCTTGTTTTTCACATCAGTTTTTTTGTTCTTGGTGGTTGAATTATTAAATATGGCAGTATAGATCAGCATATATGATTTATACCTTGTGAATTATTAAATACGGTAGTATAGATCAGCCCCCGGATTCATGAAGCTCGGCGCAAGGCCGGTGTAAGGCGTGCGCCGGCAGTGCAGTGTATAATCGGTGTAGCAGCGCCACATGCATAGTAATGAGTGCGCCGCAACCACAACCACGCAGAGGCACGCGCGAGCCCAAGTAGGATGCGCCCGTAGGCGTGGCCAAGCCGGCAGGCGAGGAGCAACCCAAAGTGCTGACTGTCACAGGCTGCCTGCAATAGCAACCGCACCAGCCAGTGTCCGTGGATAATGAAACGTACGCAGAGTATGCAACATAGTACCCATTTACACAAAACGGAGAACCAAACATTAACCCACGAAGTCCAAATTGTACCCATCCAAGGAACAAAGGATACGCGTAATACCATGTCCGTCACGCAATGCACTGTCAGTGGGCATACCCAGTGAAGGTGTACCGCAGCATGTCAGCGCGCCGCACCTACACACAAGTAGCCCCATGGGCATGGTCACCAGCAGTAGTGAGAGTACACAGCCGGGCAGCCGTGTCTATATAACAACCAGAAGGAAACCAGATACCCTAAACACAAACAAACATGTGCATAGCAACATGTACTACACCCAGCAACGTTCTGGCCATACACATAGGACGGCGTATGCCGAAGCATAATATCCAGAAGCAGAACCCATGCATGCAAATGTAATACACAACAGCCCCATCATAGCACATAACCCGCACCCATGTAATGCAGTCCACCCAACCCAGCTAGCAGCCTTGCGCAGCTGCACACCTACACACAGTGAGTATACCTCAAATGTAGTATGAAGTATTGTCCTAGGCAGTGCCACGCGTGCAAATATGTACCCACATGTCAACATCCCACCTCAGGTACTGATATCCAAATGGCTGCATGTGAATGTGTCGGCAGAATGTGTACATCCCGCATGTGGTATGGACCTGTCGAAACCCCATAGGAGTTCACACGCCACGGTGTCCATAACTGTACACATCTGGACAAAGCAGTATGTGCAGACACTGTACCGATGATTAGCTATGCAGACATGTCAAACACAACACATAGGGCGGAACATCCGCCCACCAAGCAGGACACCCCAACAGGGTGCCACATGCACAGAAGGTGAAGGTGGGACATCACACGTAGATAATAGTGGTGCTGGATGGCCAAACACCCATGGCCAATGCAAAGGATTGAATAACACGTATATGCCTGGATGAATGGGTATGTCATATCATGGGAATAGGCTAAGCTATCCAACATAATAGCCATGCATACCAGATACAAACTGCCAGTAACATGCAGTAGTAATGCAGGAAGGCATACACGACTGTGGGAATATCACAGGACATATGGCATGTGCCAAGTGTCAACGCATGACACAAATGTCCAGGATGGGGCCCCCTGCAAAGAGGAACATGTGCCAACCCCACCCCCCACTGACGTATCGGCAGTGGAAACACAACCCAAACACACACCAACACCACCATCCATCCCACGATAGCAACGGAGGCCGGTCAAATACCACCATGATGCGTGCACAAACAGGGACACGTGTAACCGTTGCCCTGACAACCCCCCACAGGCCAACGAATAATAGTATGGACAT
>NC_056729.1:1812725622-1812780622 GCF_019279795.1 Protopterus annectens | reverse complement strand
TCTGAGGTGCAGCATGTCCATTAATTCCGGTTGGACATGGCTTTATACATCAGGCACAGATCGCCTCTGAGCAGGCGGTATGCCACTGAGTAGAGCTGGAGTTTCTTTAACCGGGCAGCATATGGCATCTGTTTGAGCCCTTTGATCCTCTTGGTGAGGTACTTTTGGGGTCTTTCCAGTTGCTGCAGGTGTCTGGTAAGGTACACCCCAAAAGGGGAATTGTACTCAATTATGGGCCTGATGAGGGATAAGTAAAGTGGCACGATGACCTCCCCTGATCTAGATGTGAATCCCTTCATGATTAGGTGGGCCATATAAAATGTTTTTCTAACCACTTTGGCCACATGGTTGTCAAATGAGAGATTGCTATCAACTTGGGTCCCCAGGTCCCTAATTACTTCTTCTGTACTTAATGGATTACCACCTATGTGGTAATTTGTGGGCACTTTGTTTTTGCCAAAGGGGATGACTATACGCTTTTTGGCATTTGGCTTGAGGCCATGGCTCTGGCACCAGTTGTCTGTTTCTATGAGGCCCTTTTGGAGGATGCTTGTGTCGGCTGGAGTGTCGATTATGGAGCCCAGTTTGCAGTCATCTGCAAACTTGGTCAGCCACAGTCCTTCCGTGTTGGCCTGTACCTCCGAGAAATATATACCGAACAAGAGAGGTCCCAGGACTGAGCCTTGTAGGACGCCACTTTTAACTGGTTTGGAGTCTGACATGGCTCCAGCAATTCTAACCATGTGGGTTCTGTCCTTGAGCCAGTTTGCAACCCATCTAGTGACATAGGGGTTTATATTTAAGCTGGTGAGCTTATCTATAATGCCCAAGTGGGGTATTGTATCAAAGGCTTTTACGAGGTCCAGGTAGGCTGTGTGGACCACCTTCCCCTCATCAATGGCCTTGGTGACTGTTTCAAAGAAATCAACCAGGTTTAAGAGGCAGGATCTGCCCTTAACAAAGCCGACTGGGTAGGATCCAGTGTCTGTAGGTCCCCAATATCTTTATTTATGAGGTCCATGATGATCCTTTCCATAGCTTTTCAGACCAAGCTAGTCAGGCTTATGGGGTGATAGTTTCCAGGATCCATTGAGGCACCACCTTTGTGGAGAGAGACCACTGTTGCTGTACGCCACTCTTTGGGTACATATCCTGTAGTAAGGCTGAGATTGAACAGTAGTTTTATGTTTGGGTTTAGCTCTTCTTGGAGTTCATGTAGGACACAGCCCAGGACACAGTCTGGTCCCATCGATGCTGTGTTTTTTGCTTTGGAGAGGGCAGCTCTTACCTGAGCATCTGAGATGTCAGGGGGCAGCACTCTGCTGGGATAGATATTTGCCCTTTTGGTGGTGGTGGGGTTTGCGCTGAACCTGTCAGCCAGGATGTTGGCAATGTCTGTGGGTTCGGTGTATTTTTTGTCATTTTGGACTAATTCTGTGCATATCTGGGAATTCCCACCCAGGTTCCTAACATAACTAAAGAAAGCCTTGTGATTATCCTTAGTGTCCTGTGCAATTTTTCTCTCGAAGCTGGCCTTAGACAATTTTATGAGTGCCCGTAGTTTTTTGCTAATACTGATCAGAGATGCCTTCCCTTTTTGGGATTTTGTTCTATCATGTAGAGCTTCCTCCTTCTATTGTACAGTTTGTTTATGGCTGGGGTCCACCAGACAGGACGTCTGCCTTTGGAGGATTGGGACTTGGTTTTATTTGGGATTGCATGATCCATGCATTCCTGAAGGTGTTCATAGAATGCATTTATAAAGGATTCTGCGGTCTGGGCCGTATTTTCCACAGGCTCGGGGGCTTTGAAGGATTCCACCTCGGTTTTGAGGAGTGTGAAATTTGCATTAGATAAGTTTTTCACTGTGGTTTTCAAGGCAGGGGGTGGAGTTGGAATGTGAATATCCAGTGAGATTAGTTTATGGTCTGATCTTACCAATGAGGGATACACTTCTGGTCTGGAGCATAGAGTCCCCATGTTGGTGATGATCATGTCCAGTATGTTTTCCCCTCTTGTGGGAGTGGTAGCAAGTTGTTCCATAGCATTTGAGTTTATAAATTCTAGGAACCTTTGGGCTAGGGTGTTGGAGCTAGAGTAATGCTCCCAGTCTATGTTTGGGTAGTTGAAGTCACCCAATATAATGGTGTTTGTAGAGACCTTCATATTTTCCAGTGTTCTCAGGAAGGCTGAGTGGTGTTCCTGGGTTTGGGAGGGTGGTCTGTAGCAGGCTATAAACTGGAAGGCAGTTTTACCCACTGTTAGTTGCACATGGATAGTTTCTGATGCTTCGTGCTGTGCCACCAACCTGGAGGTGTGGGTATATTTGACGAATATTGATACTCCCCCTCTTTTTGTGGTTCGGTCCAAGTTTTGGGGCCGAAAAGCATGGTATGAGGTATAACCTGGTAGTGCTGGGGTGCTCTCGGGAGCCTTGAAACAGGTTTCTGTTACTGCACAGATATCGATGTTCTCCATGCTAAGGTGAGTTTCGAGTGCATGCATCTTGGGGTTTAGACTTCTGGCATTGAGTAGCATTACTCTTAGTTTCTTATCCCTTGTGATACTTATTGAGGTGGGTTTGTCTTTTGAGCCTTGCTAAAAAAGGCACTATGGGGGTAGCAAGAGCTTTTGCCAATAACCGAAAGCCCAGGGGTGACAGGTACAAGCCATCCCTAGCGAAGCATCGTGGCGTGTCGAGCATGTCATCCCAGGCTGACAGGCATTGGATCCCCTTTGAATGACACCAATACTTAAGCCAATTGTTGAAATTGATCATCTTGTCTTCATATTGTGGCATCATTTTTGGTGAGGGTAAGATGCTACTCAAGGTCAGGGTCATACCGGCCTGGGCTACATGCTTAGAGAGCTCCTCTATGTCTCTTTTCATGTAGTCCAGGGAGGTACGTCTCACGTCATTCACACCAGCATGGACAATGACTGAGTCATATTTGTACTTGCCTTGGAGTGACCTGAGTGCTTGTGTTATGTGGCGGATCCTAGCGCCTGACAGGCAGCTCACCATGGCCTTCTCCTTGTTCAGCCTGGTGAGCGGGATGTCAGTGTGCCTGACAATAAAGTCACCTATTACAAGTGTATCAGGTGTGTTGTTTAGCCTTAAGGGCTGTGACTGTTCGGCACACTGGCTTTGTGAGCTATGTGTTGCACGTGTTTTTTTTTGGGGTAGTGGTTGCTTGGGTGTCAGCTTTGGAGGTCTCTGCTGCTTAGGCAGATTTTTACTTAGAGCCTCCGAGTATGTTTTTGTGTGTTTATGTGTTTGGTTTGCTGCCGTGGTAGGTCTATGTGAGACTGGAATTGTAGTGAGTGTGGTTTCCTTCTCCTCCTGACTGGTTTCACCAGTACTGAGTTGAGAGAGCTTAGCCTCCAGTTTGGCTATATGGTTGCATCTCTCACATGTGTTGGAATTTGTTGGGAGGAGGAAACGGTTGTCTGTGTACATGAGGCAGTTGTAACATTGCCTCAAGATTCCCAGATTCACCAGCTGGACCGGAGAGGAGATTGACAACTGACCTTTGGACATGCTAGAATAGTATTGGGAATTCCTTTATAACTGAAAAAAAAGGGCTAATGGGGAACAAGGTACTCAAGGGGAGTTTGTGAGGGTGTAGTGCTTTTAATTTTTTTAGTGCTGACTTATATAATTGCTTTAGTGAGCAAGTGCCAGGTAACTTAAATGCAATGTGTTACAGGTAACTTAAATGCAAAAACGACAAACAGTAACTTTCTTTCAAGTGAAACAAGGAAATAAGTACAGTAAGCAATGCAGATATCACTAGGGATCCACAGAAGCACTGAAAAGCCGCATTTTAGGTGGAATTAGCATTTCAGGGAAATAAGCAAACAAACAACAAGCATACAAACAAAGCTAGATTCAGCAAGCCTGGATCTAGTCTATGCTACAGCAAACAAGGTATACCAATTTCAGTAAGAAGCAGTTCAAATATGCAGGCACTATAAGCCTCTAACCAGAAATTCCCAGATCAAGAAGGGCAGAGTCCAGCCTCCCCTCCCACAAGAGTGCAGACCACAAACCCTTCTAATGTAAAATAACTGGCCTGAAGCCCAAGTGCTTAAACCAGAATTAATACACTTTTAGAATAACAGACATTGAGCCCTCAATCAGCAGTTCCCAACTTAGAAGGATGTAAGCTACCTGTTCTGCCACCACAGTGCAGACCACAAACCTTCTTAATGTAAAACAACTGGTCTGAAGCCCAAGTGCTTAAACTAAAAGGCTTAGAATGAGATACACCAAGCAGTAATAAATACAATTGAGTACTTTTAAGATGACGCAAAAGCAAAATAAAGTAGGAAGAAACACAAATACAGTAAAAGCAGATACATTTTGTTTTTCAGAAAAGTAGCAAAAACAGTAGTAAAAACAATTCACATGCAGTGCAAGCTGGCACACTTGAGTATGTAGCAATATTAGTCCACACACAGTTTGAAAAAAATGTAATTAAATTAAAAAGGACTAAAAGCAAGTGCAGAAAGGGTTTATTAGGTAGAATGCGGTAAAGAGATGGGACTGGGGGAGTGTCCTAGATCAAATCTACAGTGGGGCGGCCACTGCAAAAGCCACCAAATTTAAACTACAACCAAGAACAGGGAGGGGGGTGGTGAAACCAGTTTCAACAGAGATGTGAGGAATCAGAGTGCAAATTATAAAACCAAAAAAATATATACTGATCTCTGTATATTTGCAGAACAGTAAGACAACAGATATCTAAGCAACAATTTAGCTCTATAATACAGAATAATACAGAAAAATATACTCAGCTCTATATATTTGCATATAGTCTTGTAAGGCTGTCTCTCAACACACAAGTTCCACTTTAAAATGTTAAAAGAGGCAAAAGCAAAATAAGGTAATAAAGTAGGAAGAAAAACAAATACAGTAAGGCAGATGAAGTGCAATTTTTTTTTTTTGAGATGGAGGAAACAGAGCAGATTAAGATACTATAGGGGAATGCCCTTCCCAAGTGCTCTCTCTACTGACTGCTAAGAGTATCCAAAATCAAAATATGATCTCACTGTACTCAGTTGAGTGAGAAAATGAGATGAGTCCAGGAGGAATGTGCAAAAAGAGATTTACAGCAGGGGCGGGCAATTCCAAAGCCACCCAAGATTAACACCACAACAAGAAACAGGGAGGGGGCTGGGGAACTACTGCAGAGATTCAGAGACACACACAATATTTACTGAATGCAAGACACACAATATTTACTCACTCAAATCTTAAATAAGTGCAGAAAATATACTTAAATCAGCTTATGTACAGTTGATGTATGCAGACAAGTCTCAGTAGCCAGCAACTCGATTTAAAATGATTACTAGAAATGTAACCAACACAGATTTTAATGCTAGCAGAAACCCCCAAGCTAATTAACACTTAACAAAGAAATTTCACAGGAGTCTAACAACTACTGCAGAGATTCAGAGACACACACTATTTACTGAATGCAAGACACACAATATTTACTCACTCAAATCTGAAATAAGTGCAGAAAATATACTTAAATCAGCTTATGTCCAGTTGATGTATGCAGACAAGTCTCAGTAGCCAGCAACTCGATTGCATCCAGGTGTGTTCAGTTGGACGACTCAGTTCCATCCTGACCATTCTGTGGGTATGTGCCTGTGACGTTTCTGTACATGTGTATCGCACATTTTAATATTCATATGTTTGTGTGATTGTGTTCTACAGTATGGCCTCTCAGGTTGTATTGCGGATGTGTATGTTTGTTATTTGTGTTTCTTTCTGATTCACCCACTGCTCCCTCATACACCTCCAGTTCACCTATTGTGCATCCAACACAGTCTCGCCTTTGTGGATTATAACATTACCCATCCCCCCCACACACACATATTCCACACACTCCATCCATCCCTTCTTTGGTTGATGGCCCATGGCACTGTCAAGGGAACACATTGCATACACTTCATATGTTGGGTACCTGTATGGTTGTGAGGACTACCCTAGCATTTTTCACCTTCCACATGCTGTACGTCACACACATAAGTACACGCAAATACTTATCTTTCATGACATGGTAGGTACACCCGGGTAATACCCGTTCAACTTTGACACATCCTGACAAGAACGGCTTGAACCGCGGATGGGCGGATTTTGGCCGAATGCTCTGACCATTGGTAGGGTTGCCACCTTTTCATATGGCCAAGATGGGATATATTCTGGACACAAATCAGATTCTACAGGACAACACATACCCACGGTCAGTACAATGGATAATACTTTTGTTTTATGCCTACATGTTAGCTTATTGTTGTAGCAGTTTATATGCTCCTTCTGTTTTGTTTACTTGCGTATTCTATTTCTTGTAACATGTGGTATGTTATATACAGAAATAACTATTGTATGTGACTATTACATGCGATGTGGGACATAAATATGTCATACGGTCGCAGGATATTTTACATTTATAATGCTTTTGGTATGGACACAACTGCCCAGCTGTGTACTGTCCCTCACAATGTGGGACAGGTGGCAACCCTGACCATTGTGCTAGACTTAGCTATTGGCAGCACGTGAACACGATGCGTTTCACTTCCACTTAGAAAACAGGCAGACGATTTTAAAAGTAATTTGTTCGAGGGATGGAGACTCGATATTCGCTAACGTGCATTTGTGTTTGCTTCTTAATTTTGTGTTCGCAAGAACTGTCTTGCATGCTTTGCATACGTTTCAGTATCCACGGACACTGACAGGTATGATTACTATTGCAGGCAGACTGTAATATTCAGCATTTTAGGTTGCATGTCAGCAGCCATTTCCACGCCTCCGTGTGGCACTTTGACACACCCCATGCACTTGCGCTTGTTTCCTATGCACGTGGATGTGGCGGCAGCGCGCCTTCATTAATATAAATATGGCGCTACTGCGCCATCTGCACGCCGCACGGTCGGCACAAGCCTAACGCCGGCCTTACGCCAAGCTTCATGAATCCCGGGGATAGTCTTTTACGTACAATGTCATTGGCAATGTTACTTGAGTAGGGTGGTGGGCAATGATGTTCCCTCAGCAAAACAAAGACCTCCAGCAGCACACTATTAAAGAAAGTTATGTCCCTGACTTGCAGGTTCAAAGTTTATTAAAAAATTAAATCAATAGTACATACAAAAAACGTAAAAAAACTTTGCAGTATCAGCAAAAAAAAAAAAAAATGAGAATAGCATATTACATTCTATGCAATCATACCACCCATCCCCTGCTTAATCAGCCAAACACGTAATCTAAGAATAAGAAATGAAACACAGTACACCTTAGAGGTTTTAGCTTCATAACATCTGGCTTGTCATAATAAAAACAAAGCAGAAACAGAAAAGAAATCAGTCCTGGAAGTTGGTAACAGGAGCCCACAGGGAGTCAAAGGAAGGCAGGTGTGCACGATTGCGTGCAAACAGAAGGGGCGTGTATAACTGTACCGAAGGCATTGTCTGGGATAACAGAAAACAAAAGGGCGCATTTTTACGGTATTAGTCTGATGAAAGAATGAGCAATTACACAGAAAATTGAACGATTACGAAAAGCAATAGTTTTAACAATAACACTGTACAAAACAAGCAAAAAGAAATATTATAAATACTCCCTAAAAATAGATATACCAAAACAGAACACCTAAATAACTTTTACTAGTGATAAAAGTCCCAATAAAATTAAGACTACACAAAAATTGACAAAATTAAACTCCGGCCGACTGAAGACGTACAGCAGGATATACAAGAGATCCCCACAACCATCAATATAAATTTTGTATTATCTAGTAATATTGCGAAGTGCACAAAATGCTTTTCTAAATATGAACTTAAATGAAAACCTAGAAAGTCAACCATAAAGCTTACAGTTTTGTCTTGCAGTTCTAGTTCTACAAACAGGAAATTCCAGTAATTATTAAAACATATTAAAGCTGTGCATTCTGGGTATGCAGATGACCATATTTCGTCACCCTTCGGGTTATTGTTTGTTAACCGGCATATTTATCAGCCCCGGAATTAAAAATCATAGGCACAAAAAGAGCAACACAGGCTTATTTTTCAGGATAGAAAAATGTTTACATAACGCAGTACATTATGTTACTCAGTTACTGATAAGGAATCTTTGTATGGAGTCGGAGTGTTGCTAGGGTTGCCACCTTTTCAAATGCCCAAAATGGGACATTTTTGCTACAAACGTCGGATTTTGCAGGGCAAACATACCCACGGCCAGCACAAAGGACAGAACTTCAGTTTTTTTTGCCTTATTCTTGTAGCATTTTAGTTCCTTATTCTGTTGCTTATAACATTTATGTGTTTTAGATACAGAATAACTGTTTTATGCAACTATTACATAAGATATAGAAAATAATTTTGTCCTAAAATCTCAGGACATTTGCCATTTTTTCAATTTTTTGCAGGACACAATTAGACTGTCCCTGGCAAAGTGGGACAGGTGGTAGCCCTAATGTTGCTTCTGTTTGGGACATCTTTCCAGTTAGTGGGCGGGGTCGGTTGAGTGACGGCAGACGTTTGGAAGTGTTACCACCCCTTGGGCGGTAGTTCAGCTGTATTTACTTACATCTGCAACCCTTCACTTGGAATGTACCCCAGTGACCTAGAAAAGAGTCTGATACTTAAAGGGACAATCCCAGTGTTTAAAATTCGGGGCTAAATTCCAGCTGACCAGAGTAACACCCACTTTAATGATGTCATGTAAATTCCCACCCACAGTGTAATTTTACTCTGAATATCCTGTAATTCTACAGTTGCAGTTTAATTTTAGTTCCCAGTGTAAACACATCCTTGGGATTGCAACGTTCCTCTTAGATCGCTTTACACTCAAGAGTTTACTGTTTTCTACCCTGCCAGTTTCTGCATAAGATGAACTATTATGATATTCCAATTTTCTTGTTTTAAGTGTTATGTTACCTGGATGTTCCCGTTCAGTACAGTATAAAAAGGCAGCTTGGGTAAAGAAAAAGAAAGCTGAACACTTTATTAAAACAAATACTGAGCGATTGTCTTGCATTTAATTTACGGACTCCTGCCTTCTAAATGTAGATGGGAAGCAGTCATTATTTATTCCAATAAACCGGGTCCACTGTTTTGCGTTACACATTTATTTTAATATAGGTATTAAAAGGCTCTAAAAGTTTAATTTGTGTCACAATAAATCAGCCAGCAGCTATAGCCACAGATGATAAAGTAAGGTTTGTTTACTATTGCCGTATCCATACTACATTTGCTGATGAAACAGCAGCAGCACGGATGACAAGTTGTGTGTCTATGTGAATTTTCTGAACAATTAGAAGTATAAAATTGCAACAAATGGATTTACTGACAAGCTAATTCTCAATGATTTTACTAGAAAATCTTAAAAAAAATGATGAGGAGGAGGCAAAGGCAAGGATATATTTAAGGTAAAAAAACACTCACTATCCAAACAAGCTGAAACATGTCAATAATTAAAAAAGGTCCCGAATAATGGCAAAACAAGTGAAACTATTTTTTAAAGCAAATAGAGTGATTTCCTTTAACAGATCGCAACACAGAGACTTCACGCTGACAACTTCTGCAGTGAGATGCAAGGCTAAAGCACTCGCTATTTCTTTTGGTTGTGCTTCTCCTGGTTTGCATTACACAGGCTGTGTATTTTATTACAATTTTAGCTGAATTTACAGTTAAATAAAATCTTTAAAAGTTTAAATGCAGCCATTTCAATGCAGCGATCCACTTAGCACACAGCAGATCCAACTCCTTTGTTATTTAGTTTCCATGACAACACTTGCCGGTAAATCGGCAACGAGGACGCGCGAGTGCATTTTGTCTTATAAAAAGTAAGTCAGCTGCATTACTAAGAGCAAACTAATGCTCCCGCCTATTTTTATTTTCTTTCTTTCAAGTATTTATGGCATTTGACTTAACAACTAGTAGGTCTATTTATAGAAAAATACAAGAAAACTTCAATACAAAATGCAGAATGAAAAAGGAGATTTCATTTATTATAACAGTCATTGAGCACCTTCATAAACTTAAATATTTCACTCTAATGAAATGTAAATGTCTCTATTTGTTTAATGAAATGTTCTTATACTTTTTTAATGTAATCCATTTCTGTTTCGACTGTATGCATCTATATAGTTAATAAGGTTCACAACTTTTATTAATTTAATTTGGCCAGCACTTCAGTTGTTACAGCATATTCCTGTACCAAAGCAACATCGATAAAAATGTATTTGTATGCTAGCACCAGTGGCAGACCTCTTAATGCTTTTGCAGAGCAGGTATTTCCAACAACTGGGGAATAATTGTGGAGTGCTGTTTGTTTGGCATACCTCTCAACTTCTTAGCACTAGAAATATGAGTAAAGCCTAAAATAAGGGTGCGACTAAAGCCCAAAATAGGGACATATTTTAAATATTTCTCTTATAAACTTGGAAAGCTGCTAGAATACAATTATTTGTATTTGCATACATTTTCTGAAGGATATGAAGTTTGAAACTCAAATGTATGTCATTATTTAGTGACTTCAGTCCTCGGTGATTTGCCAGAAAACAACATATTTTATGAGGAATAGACCAAACATATAAGGCAAAAATATGGACCATCTATAAAAATCTAGACAGTTGAGATGTATGTTGTTTGGCAATGTATTCCTTCTTCACTGGCTAAGAACAAAATGCAGTTAATGTGTAATACTTTTGCCAATAAATGCATGTGCTTGCACCTACAGTAGCCACATTTGCATGTAGACAAACTAGGACATTGTCTTAATGGAAACAAGAGAGTGTGAGGACAAACCATATGTACAAGCAGTAAAGCACTACTGCTTTTTCCCAAATAAAAGCTCATTCTTGTGTAGTCTGATTTGTTTCTGTTGTTTCACTTATTTATTTATTTATTTATTTATTAGTTACATTTGTTAACCGGGAAATAGTCTGACTGGGCTAGTAGCCCATTTTCAGTGGAGGCCCGGGGAGAAAAGCTCCAGTAAACAGAAACAATCTTTACATATTAATATTTACAAGACAAATACTAACATGAGAGCAGACTAGTAAATAATCATGGTATAAGACAAATAATGTTATACATAACTTAGAAAGCTAAGCAAGCAATTGTAGGTAGTACAGTCTTGAATTGCAGAGTCTATGCATATACACATTTGGACGCAGTGTAAAAACAGAGGTGCCAAACAGCATTTTGAGAGGTGGCAAGATATGTACCAAGATTTAATAGTAGCGATCAGGAAGAAGTTGTAGTAAGAGGATGTGGACCATAGTAGAGTGGAGAGATGGTGGGATGGGGAATAAGAGGATTTAGCCTGGGGAATGACAGGAGCAAAGCCAATGATTAGCTAGGTAGTTATGTAATAGTGGTTTGAATGCATGAAGGTGAGGCTTTTCTGTGATGGTTTGAGGGAGGGTATTCTAAAGTTTGGTAATTGTAGTGGAATAAAGACAGTCACTATAATAGTTGCAGGAGTGGGTGACCTTGAGTATTAGTTTATCTGAGGATCTGAGGAGGCCTAGGATTGTGATGAAGTTGGACAAGATTAAAGAGAACAGGACAGTTCATGGGTTGGTGAATTAACTTGTGGACCATAGCAGGTTGGTTGAGAGCTAAAAGACTGGGAAGTTCTAGCTAGTTTAGCTAAGAGAGCACAGTACAGTGGTGTGTCCTGTGTAGGGCATTTGTGGCAAACTTAGCAATTTTGTTATAACATTATTCAAGATTATTTAGGTTAGATTTGCAAAGGTTAGTGAGAATGTACAATCCATAGAGGAGGGAACAAAGCAGGTGAGATCGGGCAGTGGCCAGCCTGGTGTTGTGGTAAGGTATGGCCTGGCTCTGTATAAGGTGCCAAGCTTGATGTAAACTTTTCTGATTGTCAAGGAGGCATGTTTATCTCATCAATAGTTACTCCTAGAAGTCTAGTATGAGTTGTGGGGACAATTTTGGTTCTGTTTGAGGAGCGGATTAACAGAGAAGACTGAGATGGTTTGGATGTTTTATTTTTGAAGATTATTAATTTGGTCTTATTATGGTTTAGAATTAATTGATGTTCAGACAGGTACTTTTCTATGTTTTGGAAAGATTACTGCATTTTTAATTGGAGATCTAAGGGTGAGGGGGCAGAGCATATAAGGGTAGTGCCATCAGTGTACTTGGACAATGGTGGCTTAGTTGGTTGCTGAGTAGGGGTCACTGTGAATAAGATAAAGAGAAGAGGGCCAAGTACAGAACTTTGGGGCACCCACACAGAGATGGGGAGGAGGGAGGAAAGATTATTTTCTCATTTGGTGGTTTGCTGCCGATTGGAAAGATAGCTGAGGAACCAGGACAGAGATGCTGAGTTGAGGCCATAGAATGTGAGTTTGTTAAGTAGAAGTTGATGGGAAACAGTGTCAAAGGCTTTTGACATGTCAAGAAAGATGGAGGAGACTACCCGGCCTTTGATTAGATGATGGTGAATGGTGTTAGAAAAATGATTACAGCAGTAGAAGTACTATGTTTAGGTCTGTAGCCATGTTGTGAGTTGGATAAGAGATTGTTGCTAAGGAAGTGGTTAAAGAGTTGTTTGTGGATGTATTTTTTTAAGATTTTAGATAGGGGGAAGAATGGATATAGGTTGGAAGTTTGTTATGTCTTTGGAAGGTCCTCTTTTGTCGAGTGGGATGGTGTGGGATATTTTCCACAGAAGTGGGACTTAGTGTTCAGCAATAGATGGGTTAATCAAGATTGATATGCGGTAAGCAATAGATGGGGCAGCAATTTTTAAAAATTCATTAGGAAGCTGATCAGCAGCCAGGCAGCAGGGTTTACGTTTAGCCAGGAGAAATTTTATGTAACTTGTTTTAAGTGAGGTCCAATCACATTGTTGGAGGATATTGTTAAAAGTTGTGTTTGAGAATTATTTTCTTTACCCAGCCTGACATGGTTATTTGTGGAGATATAAGTGGAAAAGGGGACCTTCCTGGTGAAATTGAAGTGTATTAACAATCAAATATTTTGATATACAAAACTTCATGTCAAGATCTTTAAGTTGGGCAAGTCTGGGCCTTGGTTCTAATCAAAGTAAAACAGTACACACGTATTTTGCAATATGCATATAATTACTTTTATACGTATATTGTTTTCTGTATTTTCTTTATAATTTTGCTAACCTGTTTATAGGTCTATATTACCTAGTGTTTTGGTGGCATCTTTCAATCGAACGGTGGGCGGTGCAGTCAAAATGGTCGCAGGCGGTGTTTGGGCTGAGCTTGCTACTGCGCATCCGGTGGGTTAATGCACTTCAGTTTCGCCACCTTCCTTTAGACAAACTCCCGAAAGAGCTGCTACTCACGAGAAAAAAATTACATAGAATTGTCCGAAGCAGGTATTTGTACAGACTAAAACTGATTTGTATACCCACAATGCACTGCTTCCACGTGTCAAGTCCAAACGTAAAGAATTGAAGTAACATCCATCTACTGATGTTTCCGGGTTTTGTATTAGAACATTACCCCGCCCGATTTTCGTGCATGGATGGGCGTGGTCTACTTGAATAACAGGTCAAGCCCATGTGACGTTGCATGGAAAACAAGGCTGACGAGCCCTGCAGTTTACCCACTAACACGGTAAACATTCAGTGTTGCACACAAGATGAACGGGAAGTCATTTACAGTGGCACACTTTGTAAATGTAATTCCTAATCTACAGGTGGTATAAACACGGTTTTGTGTTGGAACATTATTTCACCAAAATTTCCATGGAGGAAAAGAATCTGTGGAGGATGAAAAACACTATTTTCAAATAACTGCAACAGTGAATTAGTTCAAGAAACGCCAAAAACCCGAACCATAACCCCTGCATTCCCAGTCTTTCTTTACTATAATTTTTCACAATAATTGCTTTGGCAGCGGGCACCCCCACCTTTCTGTAAACATATTTCTGTAGATAAAGCAACAAGCAATAATCTTGAGGCAGTGGGACAATAAATACATTATAAATGCAGTAAGAAAGACCTCCCAGAAAGGTTGCCACCCCCACCTTTACATACCTCTGTGTAATAGTTTGTGTGCATGCAGCATATTATGTTTTCGCACCCCTCACCCTTTATAGAATTGTAATTTTATGTGTAATACTGTACTGCTTTTTATAAATGTAGCATTTTCTGTGTTTGTTTGAATAGATAATAGAATACATCAAAGCTTTTGATCACTGGAAACTGGACTGCTGTCTGGTACCAGGACATGATGAAAAGGGTTTTATTAAAATAATTGCAATGCTTTGTATATTCAGTTTGCTCTTTTTAATTTCTTCAACCCCGGGATTCATGAAGCTTGCGCCAGGCGCATGCATAGTGTAGGCGTTATAATGCCAAATATGGCCGTCAAGCGATTTAGGTACAATCCAAATCCACGTGCACTACCGGCGTATGCCAGATCTGCGCAGCCCCCGGCGTAGGTATGCTAAACACCCCATGTGCAGTGTCGCACCATGCAAATGAAGGCATATAGCGATTCATGAAGTGGTGCAGGTGTAGCGTAAGCCCACAGAAATGTAAACCAAAAAACATGGTTTACATTTTCCCAAACAGAACATCGGAGCTATGGAAGAGAGCCAGACCCAGGTATCACAACATTAACATATGCCAATGGTGAAATACACAGCCAATGGCATAAGAAAGGATGCACAACACGTAAATAACAACATTTAATGTCATGTCCACAGTAACACACAGCACAACCGCAGGGCATGTGTGCGGAAGCTGTAACATAAAGAAATAATATAAAAATGTCATAAAATCGCAACGTAATAGAAATCAGGTTTATAGCATAATACACAATGGTAAGCATGGAACACCACAACCAAGGTGCAAGGGTTGCTAAGGGCTTGCGATAGTGTTCGGCACGGTAACTATGAATTAGTAGTCAATGCCATGCAAATGAGGCAGATAATACTGAATCGCAAATGTCCCACCGGATGAAGGTTGTACCATACGGCACAGCGGTATAACACCGAGGAGTGGCTTAGAGGAGATACATGACATCAGCAGAGGGGTGTGCCACCGTAGCAGTAAGCACATTGGAGCATTGCAAATCTGGCCTGTCCATTGCTAAGCAAAGCTGCAGGACAGGGGTGGGGAGGAATCGTTTAGCTCAGAGCACACATGGTGCCCAAAAGCGCATGTGTACGAGGATGAAAACGCGTTCAAACCCAGTAATCGGACGCACATGCCGCAAACAATAGCAGAAACAGGAAGGTCAGGGGAAGAAAATAAGGAAATGCGGAAGTGGGGTAATTGAAGTACTAATGAGCAATCAACACCAATCAACCCACGAAGGCCAATCGACGGCAGCTGACAAGTCTGCTTGCAGAAACCTGCAAAACAGGATAGGGGAGGCATTTGAATGCAAAGAAAGGAGGGGAGGTATTGGATTGCAAAGATAGGAGACTTGACACAGCAGAGCAAAGCAAACCGACAGCAGACTGGCAATAGCACACATAACGCAAGATACACCAGGTCCAGGAAAGTACAAATGAAAGTAGGCTGCAAAATGCATGCCAGAAAATGGTAGGTGCAACGTGCAGAAATGTAAAGGGAAGGTCAAGAGGTAATCCACGGCAGGCAAATGTAATGCAACACCAAAGACACCACAATAGTAGTTCTGGCAGTAAAACACATAAGATAACCTGTAGCTACGATCGTACATACACACCCTATGACATCATCGGTGTTCACAGCACAATAGTATAAATTGTGAAAGCACCCAACACACACCTGTGTATTCTCAAACACCGCACCGTAGGTGTAAACACACGGGGAACTTTTAAAATGTACATGTTGGGAGCTGCCATAGCTGTGATTCATCAGCATGTGTTAGAGACTGACGGTGTTGTGGAGGATGATGCTGACAACCACCACAGGCCTCGGAGGAGAAGGAGAGTGTTCAGACCAAGGGTAACCTACCAGGGGCTACATGACCTGGAGATAATAGAGTGTTACAGGGTAGACAGGGACATCTTACAGCAAATAGTGGAGCTGTGCCGGCCATGCCTGAGAACCAGAAGCAACAGAGGGGAACCCATCCCAGTGGACACAAAGGTATGTGTAAGTCTGCGAATACTGGCCACAGGTACCTTTCAAAGGCCAACTGGAGATATAATGGGTATCTCACAGGCATCAGCATCCAGGGTACTACACCAGTTCCTGGATGCCATGTTTCCACATGCCAATGAGCAGATATACTTCCCCGGAACTCAGGAGGAGTTGGCCAGCAATATGCGCCACTTCCAGCGTGTGGCACAATACCCGGAGGTACTGGGTGCGATATACTGCACGCACATACAAATCAAGTCACCACCCTGTGAGCAGGGTAGACACTACGTAAACCGCAAGGGATTCTACTCCATCAACTGCCAGGTCATGTGCAATGCCCAGGGCATTATCATGGATGTGTGTGCTGGCAGCCCTGGAAGCTACCATGACTCCCATATCTGGCATGCCTCACAGCTGTATCAGGTATTTGTCAGGGGGGACATCCCACATGGCCATCTCGTGGGGGATGCTGGCTATGCACTGGAGCCGTAGATGGTGACTCCCATTAGAAATGTACACACACCCATGGAAGAACACCATAATGAGGCACATGCACAAACCAGAATCATCATAGAGCGTGTGTTTGGGATGCTGAAATCATGGTTCTGGTGCTTGGATAAATCTGGTGGAGCCTTGCAGTACTCTCCATGCATGTGTGCCCACATCGTCATAGTATGTGCCATGCTACATAATATGATCCTGCGGAAGCAGCTGCAGCAGGGACAAAATGGTGAAGGCCCTCACAGCCCACCACAATTGCCAAGGCCAGTACAGGCACAGAGGGATTCAGACCATGAACACACTGTGCCAGTCCCAGTAGGCAGATGGAGGTGTGCCCAATATGCCTACACCTTGGCAAAGAGGGAAGTATAGCACATACTCTGACCGTGTAGGCCCCTATGGACTGACACCTCTCCACCTGCACACACAGTAAAATGGATGGCACACAAACATGACCACGTGTAAATTGTAATGTATGGGTGGCCTTATGTGTGACTCCTACATAGGCAGCCCTCAAACATTGTAAACACAACAGCCAGTGCAACACGGAATGCCAACACCTGAACAGTACATGAGTCTTACAGCATATGGTGGTGCTGTGTGCAGCGATATCTGCAAATATAATAGATAGTTCAACGACATTCATAACATCTTGGAGGTACAAATAAATAGGATACCACCAACCATGGAATGTGTAACATACCGACATGCATAACCACGAGGCTGAAAGGCCGATAGAACACAGTACTGGAACAGTAAATCCGCGAGTAATAGTATGATGATATGAAGGGACAGTTAGTCATGGCTGCCGGTGTCGTGGTCCACGTAGGTACTGTGTTCAACTGTGTCTGTGAGTGCCGTAGTCTGTGTAAGTGTGCGTTGAGGGTGCTGTGTGCGTCTCTGTGTGACTGTAATGTGTGTGTGTGTCTGCAACATGTGTTTGTTAGTGCCAAGTCAGAGGCAGATCAGTACAGTAGGTGTGGGTATAGCTAGCCGTAGGCATACGGTTACTACCTGTCCCACAGTAGGAGGGACAGCCCCACCCTGGGCAGGTGTGTCCTGACATAAAACAGTACAAAGGGCAAATGTCCGAGATGGTAGGACATAAATATGTCCCATATATAATGTAACAGTCGTATTTAATAGTTATGCCTGTATGTAAGAAACTTAAATGTTACATGCAATATGATAAGTAGCCAAAGTCGCACAACAATAGGTATGTAGTGAGGATAAAAGTATGTGCTAACCTGTGTACTGACCGTGGCTATGTGTTGGCCTGTAAACACCACTTTGTGTCCCGCAAGTGTCCAACAATGACCATATGAAAAGGTGGCAACCCATGGCAAACAGGCTCTTTTAACAACACAACCACAATGACTGCAAATATCTGGGACAGAAATACAAGGGATAGCTGTCACTTACACATATCCCCTGATATATTGCTGCAATTACGGGGGTATACAAGTAGCAAGCTCACCTGCAGACAATATAAAAACCAATTAACAATGGCCCAACGTACAATCCCGTAACATAAGTCTACTAACTGTTAGCTCTCTAATTAGGGATGGAGCACACATACATATAAACTGATTATGTAGAAATGCAAGGCCCACAAACCTGTATATGTTACTTACAACCACCGACATCCCCCACACTAGAAACTAAAGCAATACAGACTGTAATAGCAGCACAAACATCCAGTCAGTCAATTACATCTGCAGAACCCTCAACATACCGTGTGAGAGACACAATTAAAGGTGTCATGCAAAATTGCAGGTGCTGTATAATGGAACAAACAGCCATTTTACAGGTTTTGATTGCAATACTCCGTTATCAGACGTGGGGATGACAGGTACACCCACATGTTGAACCAAATACTCTACCTGTCACACACAATTCACGGGGGACATGAATCCAAACTATACTTGTCTCCATGCATAGCAGTTGCAGTTACACATAACAAAACACAATACAGAATGTCTCCCCAAAGGTAGGGCAAATAGGCAACGCCCAAGTGGAGAATCCAATTATACCCCACTGTCGCCACGTAATTGGTGACTGGAGTAGCTGCTCACCTGATATGCAAGTAATTAGTCACTCTGGAACACCAACTGGCAGGATGAATCCACATGTTTCAGGTATCGACGTATATAAGCATGACTTGCCAGACATTCAAACGTATGCTCATACCGAATAACAGTTGAAACACTGTGAGAGAGAGATAGAAACGAAATGCCGTAATGACAACAAGGTATGTAGAATTGGAAATATGTAAGGTTATGTATAGCATGATCTGTATTAATTAGTTTTACTGTATGTATACCCTGGTTTGCATTAATTAAACGTGTCCGCAATGCATAAAGTGGGGAAAGGTATTTATGTAGTGATGTCTTGCTGAGCATACTAACACTTGTAGAAACTGTGCGTCCAGCAGTGGGACACAAGGTACACAGCACAGACACCACAAGGGATGCTACATGAGGGCGTTAAACAGAACAATGCCATACCACCCGCCATGCTAATTATCTTCTACCAAAATACCACAGAATAACTCATATGACATTCTATGTTAACAAAAAGAATTGTAATAACTTGCTTAAAATCCTTAAATTCCTATCCTATTCCAATCATTACCTCCTCCTACATGGAGATATTCACCCAAACCCTGGTCCCTCTACCAAGGCTAAACTAAACACAAATAGACATCCTCCACCTTTACCTCCACCAGGTACTAAAACGACTAACTCCCGTCTAATAGCTCACCTGAATATCGGAAGCATTAATAACAACGTTCATCACCTCCATGCACTATTGGACTTGCACTCATTTGACATTTTATGTCTTACAGAAACATGGTTAAAACCCTCTACTCAGGACCAGGAAATAACCCCTCCTGGCTACAACATACTCAGATACGACCGCAAAACTAAGAAAGGTGGTGGGGTAGCCATCATCTATAAATCTAATCTCCAACTTACCCTCCATAATGAACTTTCATTAATAGACCCTAAAGCTGAATCATTATCAACCAAACTCCAGATTAACAACAACAAATCAATCTCCTTAATTTGTATGTATCTTCCCCCTGGTAATAATACTCAGACTCTAGAAAACTTACTTAGTTCACTTTCCAACCAACAACCCCAAGAAACCATAATACTTGGTGACTTTAACATTGACTGGATAACCTGTTCAAACCAGCACCCAACTAACCATATTAATCTCTATGGGTTCTCTCAATTAATAACAACTCCTACTAGAATCCATAAACAAAATAGAAAAGAAACAACTCTTGACTGGATCCTTATTAATAACCATCCTTGCAGTTATACCCCAGGAACCCTTCCAGATAATATCAGTGATCATATGCTTACATATGTGATAAGACAAAAAGTGAATATTCCACACACTCATAAACTAAGAACATCCCGCTCAAAAAAGTTCTTCAACCCAGATAACTTCCTTACTGAATTGCAGGCATGCGATTGGTCACCTCTAACTCACCTTGAACTTAACAAAGCAGTGACCTACTTTATTACAACCTTTCTTCAAATCCTTGATCATCATGCCCCCTTTCACTCTACTAGAATAAGATCCAAATCTGCTCCATGGCTATCTAAGCAAACAAAAGAAAAAATGAGCCTTAGAAATCAAATCTGGGCCAAATGGAGAGGTAGTAAATGTACATCCGACCACCTCCTCTTCAAACAATTAAGAAATGCCACCAAGAAAGATACTGTTAGAGACAAAAAGGAATATTATCTTCACCTTCAACAAAGCAGTCAAAAAACCCCTCAAAAATTCTGGTCAAGTGTTAATAAACTTCTTAAACCTGGACATTCACCTACTCCTACCCCTTCAGGCTTTCATATCAACAATGCTACACAGATCCCTGAAGCCTTTAATAAGTATTTTACAGAAGCCATTCAATCGCTAGCTAACTCATTACCCACATCTACTGCTCCCTTACCAAATACCTCTCTACCCTCATCCAAGACCTTTCAGATTCAACCCGTTGCTACATCTCTTATTTATAAGCTTCTTAAAAAACTCAAACCTTGCACCCCATCTGCTGACCAACTCCCATCCGAATACCTACAAATAGCTGCAAAAGCTATCAATTATCCAGTAGCCATACTGATTAATAGGACTATCACTGAAGGAACAATCCCCACCTTATGGAAAATATCTCATATAATTCCCCTACACAAAGGAGGCTCATCAACTGAACTCTCAAATTTTCGCCCTATTGCCTTACTTTCCCCATTAGCCAAGATTATGGAAAGATGTGTTCATAAACAAATTCTTAACTACCTTCTTCAAAACAAACTTCTAGCCGACTGTCAACATGGATTCAGACCATTCCACAGCACTACAACTGCCCTCCTTTCCTTCTCGGACTCCATAAATAATAATAGAAACAAAAATCATTTCTCCTCAGCACTATTCATAGACCTTTCAAAAGCCTTTGATATGGTTAACCACAATATACTTCTTGACAAGCTAAACCTTTATTCTCTCAGCCCACACTCGTTACAGTGGTTTAAGAGCTATCTCCATAACAGGCAACAAGCAGTCCTATGGGAGAACAACCTATCTTCCTTACTCCCAGTAAATATTGGTGTTCCACAAGGATCAATCCTTGGCCCCCTTCTTTTTTCATTATTTATCAATGACCTACATCTCAATATACCACAAGCCACCTGCATTCAATATGCTGATGACTCAACATTAATCTGCACTGCTAAAAATATTCCCTCCCTCCAGTCCCTCACCCAAACAGTCTTCTTAACTGTCGAAAATTGGTTTATGCAACACTGCCTCCTCCTTAACCCCGAAAAACTAAGCTTCTTCTCTTTACTCCCACTCATAAATCTCCCACACCTCTCTTTACTATCTCCTCGAATAATGCAACCAGTATTAACCCTGATAAGACCACTCGATTACTAGGTGTAACAATTGATAACAGTCTCAATTATGATGAACACATCAACACCACTATTAAAGCTGTCAACAAAAAAATTGGGACTCTCTACAGAATTAAACCCTTTCTTACCCCAGTAGCTAGAAAAACCATTGCTCAGACACACCTGATCTCCACCCTCTTCTATGCCTCACCTATCTATACTAACTTATCCAAAAATAACATTACCAAACTATCTATCTGCTACAATAGCATAGCCAGATTCATTACTGCTACTCCACTAAGAACACACCATTGTCTTAACCTCAAACAGCTAGATTGGTTAGAGCTAAATAACCACTTACTCTATCAACAACTACTCATCATTCAAAAGACCCTCTACTACCCTGATGCCACCCCTAGCCTTACAAAACTGATTATACCATATAAAAACCTAGCCACACTCCGTTCTGCTAACAAACTCCTAGTATCTCTAACTAAATCATATAATAAAGCTGGGGATTCATTATTTTCAAATTCCATAGGTAAAAACTGGAATCAACTCCCTCAAGAAATAACTAATCAAAACTCTACCTCCCTTTTCAAAAAACACATCAGAGAACATCTTAAAGCACAGTGGCTGTGTCCTTGTGCTAATCCCGACTGAAACCATGTCCTCATTTACCTAATTTTCCTCCCCTTTCCCCTTACTGAGCTCCTCACAAACACTTTCAATAGTTTGAGAGTTATATCTGAGAAGTAGACTCTACCAGCAACCTTTTTTAACTTCATCTTGTGTTATTGTTTCTGTTTTATAAGTCTTATACAGTAGTATATATTAGTAGTAGTGTTATTGTTTCTGTTTTATAAGTCTAATACAGTAGTATATATTATAAGTTTATCTCCTATTTTTAGTATTTCTTTTGTGTTGAAATTGATTTTCTTTTTTACCTTGTTTTGTTTACTCATATTAATGCTTTATGTGACAAATCATTGTTTATTGCCTGTACTGGAGCTTTTCTCCCCGGGCCTCTACTGAAAACGGATACATGTCCAGCTAGACTAGCCCGGTCAACAAATGTAAAATAAATAAATAAAATAAAATAAATAAAATAAATCAGTGGTAGGGTATGTCCAACAAGGATGTGCCATAGCAGGGGGTAGTATATGTTGATATACTGTCACAGCACGCATGTGTATAGGCATATAACGTTAATGACATATGTAAGGTGGTTCCACTGTGCAAGTATGCTTTGCATTATGGGATACTATGTGAAATATGTGTAATGTATAGTATTATAGGTAGATATGACAGATATTCTACACAGCATAACAGGCATATCATGCATACCACAGGTATCGTCTATTGGTATGTACAATAACAGGATACATATGGCCTGTTGGTATGGGACATAGTAATAGCATGATAGCTAATCTAAATGGAAGGGCTAACAAGTAACCATGCACAAAGGACATGTAATAGCTTCACTGGTACATAGTGGGGTACTATGCAGTCTGGCAAGTCCATGTGTAAGCACAACTACAGTGTTCACACTACTGGCACCTCTCTAGGGTAGTGTCCTGTGAACAGCAGAGCCAGGTGTCACCTGCACATCTGCACAGTACAGCCACTGCAGTGATCCCAGGCCTACATGTGTCTCCCAACCACCAAGGGAGGTATCACATGAACAGTGCTACTGAGTGTCCCTGCGTGATATACATAGGACTTATGTTCCACAGCATGGTGTGTGTCTGGTTTGGGAGTGTAACCCAAAAGCACATCCCACTCATTGTGGCATGTGTGCACATATCCATGAGCATGTTGCTCACAGTGGCCTCTGCTTATGTCGCATATGAGGAGTATATCCAGCAATAATGTTGTGGACATGGACCCTGTCTGATCAGCAGAGGTCACCCCTGAGTATGTAGTATGCAAATGTGTGCAGATGTGGTGTCCGTAGTGCAGCTGCATATTTAAACTGTTGGAGCTCAGTAAACGTCATGGCGGGTTAATGTTGTGGCATGTAAAGCTGTAGCTGTTTTGTAAGGTACACCCTAAATGGGGTGGTGTACCCTTGAATGTGTCTAGATGTCTTGAGTTCAGAGGTACAATGGGTGCCTATGTACCAGTTACACACCCAGTGCAGATAGGTGTGGCCACGTAGAAGGATATCCATGCCACAGTGGCAATACGGTAACCACAGGAGTGGGAGCGACATATGTGTGTACTGCAAACATGTACAATGTGATATGTATGTAGGGGACTACCATCCATGTGATAGTCAGTGGGTGAATGTTGTAATGCAAAGGTGATGTGCATGCACCTTGTGTCATGCAGCTGGATGCCATGATAGTCATATTATGTATTTGTCACAGCGACACCCATATGGTTGGAGTCAGTATCAGCTGGTGGAGCAATCATGGCACTTGGTATGTAGGGGTTTGAAAGCTAGGCAAGGAAAGTCCCCTGTGCTAGCCTGTTCCACAGGGAAGTATATACTGAACATGAGGGCCCCTATGACTGAGGACCGTGGTATGCCAAATGTACCTGACATGTAGTAGGTACTATGGTATGCTGGCCTCACTGTGTGTCCTGTCCATGAGCCACATAGCATAACATCCTGAGACACAGGGTACGATGTGCAGGTGGATGTGTATGTTGTCAATACCAGAATGGGGAATGGTGCTGAAAGGCAATGAGAGGACAATGTATGATGTGTGGACTCCCGTACCATCAGCAACTGCCCTGCTAACTGTATGAAAGGAGTCCACCATGTGTAGGGGCCATGCTCTGGCCTTAACAAGTCCAACCCAGGTGGCAGCAAAGGGAGGGAGCCCAACAATGTCTCTGTGAATGACGTCCTTGATGATGTGCCCCATAGCCATGCAGAACAGTCCAGTCAGGTGTGTAGGACTATAGTCCCACTCGTGCAATGTGGTGCCACCTGTGTGTAGTGTGATAAATGCTGCTGTGTGCCATTCAGGGGCTACAATGTCTGAAACAAGGCTATTACTGAATATGGTGGCCTAGTGGGTAGACGTAATTCAGAGGTTGGTGGACATCACAGCCTGGGACGTTGGAAGGTGACATGGGGCCAGTGTCCCAGGACATTTAGAGTGTAGGTCAGTAATGTGTAGGTGTGACCACAGGGACACCACAATGTTCATGTATGGATTGCGGCCCTGTAGTGAGTGAGAGGGTGTAATGCCAACATTGAATCCATCCTCCAGCATGTTGGCAACAACACCTGGGTCTGCAATGTTCCTGAGTGACTGTTGTATGTGACAGCAGATGTGGGTGTTGCCATCGAATACTGAGATACCACCACAATGCCTGGTGGTACACCCCAGAATGTGTGGCAGTCATGTTTACGTAGCTAGTCTTGGAGTATGTGATGAGGGACCCTGTGGCCCCACCACGGCTGACCAGTGATCCACCCCACACATGGGAATGTACACCACTGTGCAACAGCCTACACCTGTTGTTGTACATCATATGTCCATGGAACATGACCACCAGAGTGGCGTCTGTTATCTGATGTGTACCATCATGGCTCTATGTGGAATAGCATGATCCATGCAGTTGTGTACATGCTAATGAAGTGCACTGGGGTATGTGTCAGCATTTGTATGTGCATTGTCCATCTGCACGGGTGTCATGATGTTAACAACCACTGTCAGCAGACGTCTGTAGTAGGTGTTGTAGTACTCATGTACTGTGTATGCTGGGATGGGTGTGTTGCCGGGATGTGGCTAACAAGGTCGATTAGCATATGTTTGGAATCCACCAATGAGGGGATAACCCCAGGTGTGTAACACCAGTCACATGGTGGTAGTGTTATTGCCAAGGGTAATGTAGGTCTTGGAGGTGGTGTGTATGGGTTGATACAGCAGAGCGGAGGGTATGACTCATGGATGTGTCAGTACATGAGTGGCTATCCCAGTGAAGTGTGGGGTACTGTCAGTCACACATCAGTAGTAGCTGTCTGAGGCCCACTGTCCACTATACCAACATAGAAGGTATGTTACCCATGGGGTATGATGTTGACTCTGTCACTTGTTACAATGTGTATAGCGGTCCCGGACACAGTTAGTTGCACGTGGAGCACCTCTGATGCATTGTGCTAAGTAACTGGGTCAGGATGTGTGCAAAACATAGTGGCATATGGGAACCCCTCAGCTGTGGGTGTGCCAGTCCAGGTATGTGCCTGAAAGGTATGGTCTGTCTATAACCTGTCATTGCAGGTGTGCTCTGCAGAGCCTAGAGGCAGGTCCCAGTCACTGCAGAGATGTTTGAGTGGTGCATTATAAGGTGTGCCTTGCCTGCGTGCATCACAGAGGAAGATGCAAGCATTGTGTCACATGACCCCATGTCGTGCCTGCCAGTTACCGCCCTGCCGGTGACAGTTATTGGAAACTGTGCAAGACAGGCAGTATAGAAGCAGCAAGAGCCTTACATGTGAGCTGTACTCCCAGGGCTGACAGGTGCAAGTCATCTGTGCCACAGCATTGTGTTTGACCAGGACAGTCATAGCAGACAGATACCACATGCCTGTGGAATGACAATAGAAGCATAGGCAACTGTTGAAGTGACACAGTCGGTCATTGTACAGTGGTATCATGTTCAGATGAATGCAGAATGCTCCCCAGGGCTAGGCCCACACCCTCAGGGCTATAAGACTAGTGAGCTATTGCATGTCCCTGCACAAATAAACTGTGAAGTGGCATCACAGGGCAGTCACACTAACATGGAGAATGACAGTCATATTGTACCTGGTGAGGTGTGGCATGGGTGCATAGGTTATGTTGCAGAAGCAGTCACCCGGCAGCAAGATGTAAGTGACTAATGCCTTGTGTAGCCTGCTGTGTGGAACTGCAGTGTGACTCCCTACAGAGTCAGCTATGACTGGTGTGTTGTGAATGTTATAACTCACTATTGGCTGTATGTGATGGGCACACATGAGTCTGTGGGCTATAAGCTGGTGATGTTGTCTTCCATGATGGGGGCTACCTCTGGTGACTACAGTGAGTATGGAGACGTACTGCACAAGTTGTCCTCGTAGGTGTGGCCAGTGGTGTAGATCATGTGAGACTATGTGATGAGTGGGGTGTGTTGCGAATGTTACACATCCCCAAATGACTGTCAGGTGCAGTCAAGGTTGGTGACAGCATTACCCCCAGCCATAACTGTCAACCTAATGTCCCCAAACTGAGGAACATTAGCCCTCATACTGTGTGACAAATGGGCAAAATGTGGAACACTTACAACTGGCTTACTAACAGCGTCAATTAGGAAGGGCATATGATGGCTAAAATAGGCTGGTCTTACCTATAAAAAAGATATTCCAATGAATTAATGTGATTCCCATCTATTTAGCCTTGGCTAGCAGGTAAACTATTTACAACAATGAATGTGTGACAGACCCTTCCAATGTGGAACCTTGAGGAACATGCACCTTTTAGAACCCCAAATGAGGTACGTTCCTCGTAATGAGGTACACCTGAGAGCTATGCCCCCAGCACGACTGCAGAAGTGCATCCCTCACAGGCTGTAGTGCCATATGTTGGGAGGGGAGCATTGAATGTATACATAAGACAATTGCTCTATTGTCACATGTATGACATATCTCTCATATAGACAGGCAGTAGCACTGGTACGTGACAGTTGGACATGCCTGTATATACAACCATGTCCTACAGGATATGTGCGTTACATGTGTACAACAGCTGTCGTACCTTAAGCAAACTGGGAAGTGTAGGACAGCCAGTGTACCTGTGGGAAATGGTGTGGAATGGGCGTTACAGTAATCAGTACCTCATGACATGCTCACAAGTTCTGAACAAGTGCCTAGCATGACCATACAATACAGATAGGGTGTTGGATAATATCAACCCACAAGCGGTGATGACAGTCATTTAGGGTGGCACCGCACTATAACCCTGCTGAGTATGGTGTGCATGTCCATGAACCATTAGCACTGTAGATGTTAGCAGTACAGATGTACAAGACAGCACGGATATTTGATTACAAATAACTTTGCATGTCACAGGAGTGTTCCACGAGTGGCCTGTTGACAGGCTCACAACTGCAAAAGGTGCAAGAGTGACATGTGCACAGCACACCAGTGCCAGCTACAGTAGAACAGGGTTAATGTGTTGTACCCCACCCTCATTGTAGCCCATACCACACAGACAAATGTTAGGCATCTGTGTATGTAAGGCTGTGAATCGCCATGACCTATCAGTATAGCTGTGTCAGTGTTGTGAACAACATACAAATGAGCTGTGTGGGTGAGGTGTGTGACATATGTGCACAGTCTGATGGATGATACCAGCAGTGTCACCACTAGGTGAACATCCCTGTACCCATAAACTACTACCTAGGCTGTGGTCAACATTATGGACACTGTGTAAGGGATTGTGCTGTGCAGTGCACCCCCCGACATGGTGACATCTCCAGGAACCTTAGGTAGTCATATGAGGTACACATGTCATGTCACAGTGCCATCCATGAGCACGGAGATCACTGGACAGGCATATACAGCACTGTCGTGACCAATATTGGATCACATACCACCTGTAAGGGGTAATGGCTATGCATGGATGTGTGATACCAGCCTTCACAATCCACACCTCCACTATGCAGCATGCTGTCTACCTTGCAGAACGACATTTGCTACACCATGATGATGGACATGCTACATGTCCATATCCTGATCTATATGACATATGTCATGGACAGCCACCATCCTAATACTAGGATCGCCACAGGCTGGACATGTGTGCCATATATGTGACATACTCCCGCCATACCTTGCAACCCTGTCCATCAAAGCTGCACATGTCATCCCAGTCATACATGGTGTGATGGCCGCATGGTAGATGTGCTATCAACTGACTGGATCAGTAATGTGGAACTGATGCACCTTGCAGTGGCACAATGGCTGTCTGTTACAGCTTGGAAACCATGCCCACACATGCTATGGTTGATAACCATTCCTGCGAATGTCGTCTGACTAGCCATTGTCCCATGTCTATCACATATGCAATACAGGTGATCCGTGGCAGGATGTTGAACAGTTGTACAGTGCTGTGTAGATGTATATGGCAAAACACATGCATGTACAGGTGTCCATGTGTATGTGTGCATAGTCACTGCTCAAGTCCATTATGGCTGTGTCTGTGTTGATATGTGACATATACACAGCATCCAGGTCAACAGTAGTGCCGTGGACACATCGAGGCATGTGCAGATAGGTAAGAACACAAGTGCAGGCAAATAGAAATGCCCACAGCAAGACAGCATTTACATGGAGTATGAACACTGTAATGAGGTGACACACATATATGGTGATGATATCCAATGCATAATGGGTGTGACATGTGTGACATAAACACGTCAGTCATGTCAGTGTCATGATGCTTTGCAAAGATAACTGTGCAGATGTAGTAGATGTCATAGAAATGTATGTGCAGCAGTATCTCTGTACATCTCTGAAACTATGACCTGTCACCATCATTATGTCTTACAGATAATGCCCCGTACACGCCTCCCAGCATACACCCACCAGGAGGATGATGTCCTCATCCCACAGCTCCATGACAACTATGACTTGTTGCGAATAGAAAAAGAAGAGTGCACCATGTACCAGCAGATAAATGAAGGCTCCAGAAGTCTCTTTGTAAAACCAATGGTCCACGTTTAATATAAAAACACAAACACAGCAACTGCAGGAATATAAGCGCTTTCACGTTCTTTCCAACGCTTCATCAGATATAAAAGCAGTGAAAAACACCTTTCCCTTTATACAAAAACCACACACATGACATCACAAAATTCAATTAAGCAATCAAACAATTAAAAAGACAAAATGCATTTAAAAAAACAGAATGCATTTAAAAAGCAGAATGCAACAAAATGCATTTAAAAATGCAACTTAATGTTTAAGGCTCCTAGATGCTAAAAAAGGTTTAATGGATAATTTTTCATTGAGCCCAAATCTATGGGCTTGCAGTTTCATTATCCATTTGCCCTCTCTTTCCTCTATCCTATTTTTAATGTTACCCAATCTTTTGTTGTTCCTTACCAACTCCAGTACTTGGAATTTAAATTTATGTTCACTGTTCTCTTCCATTATATGTTTAGCGAGAGCGTTAGTGGTATTGCCCTTATTAATGGCATAAATATGTTCTCTTATACGCTCTCGTAGTGATCTGGTTGTCATACCGACATAAAATTTCATGCATTGTTGGCACTCAGCTATATAAACCAAGCCAGTAGATTTACAAGTGGCATGATTTCTAAATTTATAACTCATCTTAGTGGCAGGATGTGTAAAAGTGTCTGAGTTGGATATATGTATGCATTGATTGCATGCATGACAAGCAAAAGTCCCTGTCATCGTACTGGGGTACCTTATCTGATGGGTATTATCATAGCATAGGAGCCTATTAAGTGAGGGCATGTTTCTATATGCAATTCTAGGTCTTGTGTCCACCAATGATCTTATCGTATCATCAGTCATTAGAATGTCCCAATGTCTATTAAAAACTTTTAGTATATGATTATTCCTGTTGGTAAATGGAATGACTATCCTATTAAAGTTATTACTTTTACCACGTTTGGGTATCTGTGGTTGACTATGTTCTATTAATCAGGGGAGCTCCCTCATGTTGCCTACAATAGTCACTCTTAGAGACTGCTTCATTGATGTGTTTATCATTGTAGCCCCTGGAACGAAAGTTCTCCGCCAGGACCTTTTTGTGCTCACAATATGCTGTTGTTTGTGATGTCAGTTTTGATACTCTTACCATCTGATTGGTAATGATGTTGCTATATACATGTTTAGGGTGCATACTTTCTCGGTGCAATAAATTGTTTTTCCAACATTCCTTCCTGTGAAGTTCAGTATCAAAACCATCAGGAGTGTTAATAACCTTCACATCCAAGAAATCAATACTGTCAAAGGAATGTGTGCACTCAAACTTAAGAAATTCAGTAGTACCATCAAGATAGGTAACAAATGTCAAAAGTTGTTCAACAGTCCCTCTCCACAATAGAAACACATCGTCTACAAATCTATTGTAGAATATAAGATGTTCACTAAATACCGAATCTCTATTAAAAACAAAGTCCCTCTCCCAATGTGCCAACACCAGATTGGCATAGGCATTGGCACATGGGGTGCCCATTGCAACACCTTTAGTTTGTAAATAGTATTGATCCTTATAGCAGAGCACATTGTTCTCTAAAATAATTTCCAAAAGTGACATATATCTGTGTACCATGCGTTCAGAGAGCTTATGGTTCACTAGCATGCCTCTAACAAAATCCATGCCTGAACAATTGGGTATAGAGGTGAAAAGAGATGTTATGTCTAAAGTGACTAATAAATCATCTCCACGAAAATTTGATGAGGAACTATGGTTAGCTAAGTTCTCAAGAAAGTTAGCAGTATCCCTTAGAACATGCTTTACCTCTGATAAAATGGGTTTTAATGCTTTATCAAGATATATGGACAGAGGTTCAGTCAGCCATCCACGACTAGACACTATAGGACACATGGGTGGATCCAATCCGTTTTTGTGGATCTTGGGTAAACCCCTAAAAGAAGGTATCATGGGTTTATCAACCAAAAAAATACATGAATAGATCATTGTCAATAACCTCTGCTAGCATCAAGTCATAAAGATATGCATGCACATTCCTTATTAAATTATTGTGTTTTGCATTGGAAATAGGTAAATAAGTTTCAACATCAGAGAGCATATTCTCCATTTTGCTGGAATAATAAGAACTGTCCATAACAACAATTGCGCCACCTTTGTCGGCTTGTCTAATAGCTATAGTCACATTATTCCTTAAATCATCAAGAGCTTTCCTTTCATATACTGTTAAATTAAAAAATTGACACTTTGCTGCTTTGTTGTTATACAACTCAAATAGATCATTCTCTACTGCCCTCTCAAAAGCTTCCAATATTGGATGCTGCTGTGGAATAAATGTAGAGGGTTCCCTGAACACTGCATAATTAGTGTTGTCTGAAGCCTCATTGGGCTTAAATAACATCTTAAGAGCTATATTTCTCGTAAATAATTTGACATCTGCTATTAAATCAGTGATGTCATTACAGCTAGAGGGAATAAACCCTAAACCTTTATTTAAAACGGACAGCTCATTAGCATTTAAAGTGTAATTAGAAATATTCACAACTAAGCCCTCAATATACACGGGCAGTTCTGTCATGTCTTGGGTCTTTGTACCTTTTTGAAAAACTGAAAGCTGTCCTCTGCGTCCTTCCTTTTCATGGCTCTGCCATGTGGCGACCAAGTTCTGTTTTCGTATGGTCTGTAAGGCAGGGGAAAAGACGGTGAGCCATCTCCTATGGCAAGCAGCTCTTCTTCCGGTTGGATAACGAAAGAGTCCAGGGAAATTTGTTTCTTGCGCACATCTTGATTTCTCGAATGTGGAGTATTCGTGGCAGCAATTGTCAGAGTATCAGAGGTTCCATTTACGTGGACTTGTGCCTCCACAAGTAATGCATTGCCATTAGAAGTGGCTGAAGAACTCTGCACATTCGGATTCGGAATCTGATCACGACGAGAAACACAGGCGCCTAAAGATGATGTCATCTCCAGAGAAGTAACGTCATTATCGGCTTGTGGTGGTTTATCTGAAACTCTAACCGGACGATGATCAGTTCTTTTGGAATTGTTGTCTCTCGGCCAACTAAAGACATGGGACTTGGAAAAATCAAGGAAGTCTCTCTCGAGCTTTCTTTTTTTGTCTTGAAGACATTTGATATCCAAAGAAGATATCATGTGTTTCAAGTCGCTGTATAACGTTTCCAAATTGTCATCTTTCAATAGTTTAAGTAGTTCATTTTGTAGTATTTTAAAGTCATTTTTCAAATCTGAGATCACTTTATCATAGTGCTCTATCAAGATCAAGATATATGAAAAACTGGTTTCTAAGTTGAGCTTTTGCCAACGAGCTAGGAGTTCAGGATTTGTATCTCCAAATGTGGGCATTTTAAGAACCCTTAAGCCCCTCGGCACCAGTTTAAACTTAATACAAGCTTCCATGTGCAGTTTCTGCCACTGCACATTGTGAAGTTTATGGAGCTTGTTTTCTAGTTTTCTTGTTGTTAGTATTATTCCCATATCATTTCTAGTGTCTTGCGGCACATTACCAGGTTTTTAAAATCAGCAGATGTCAACTTGAGTACAGGATTGATGCTCATATCAACGATAGCATCCAAGCAGAATATTCTCTCTTCACTAGAAGTCAAGTTATGTACAACAGGAGTAGCGGCCATGTCTTGGCGGAAAAGTAGGCAGAAAACTCAACTAAAAAACGAAACAAAACCGCCAAATAAAGCACTCTCAGTAATGTCCCAAATGCGAATAGAAAAAGAAGAGTGCACCATGTACCAGCAGATAAATGAAGGCTCCAGAAGTCTCTTTGTAAAACCAATGGTCCACGTTTAATATAAAAACACAAACACAGCAACTGCAGGAATATAAGCGCTTTCACGTTCTTTCCAACGCTTCATCAGATATAAAAGCAGTGAAAAACACCTTTCCCTTTATACAAAAACCACACACATGACATCACAAAATTCAATTAAGCAATCAAACAATTAAAAAGACAAAATGCATTTAAAAAAACAGAATGCATTTAAAAAGCAGAATGCAACAAAATGCATTTAAAAATGCAACTTAATGTTTAAGGCTCCTAGATGCTAAAAAAGGTTTAATGGATAATTTTTCATTGAGCCCAAATCTATGGGCTTGCAGTTTCATTATCCATTTGCCCTCTCTTTCCTCTATCCTATTTTTAATGTTACCCAATCTTTTGTTGTTCCTTTCCAACTCCAGTACTTGGAATTTAAATTTATGTTCACTGTTCTCTTCCATTATATGTTTAGCGAGAGCGTTAGTGGTATTGCCCTTATTAATGGCATAAATATGTTCTCTTATACGCTCTTGTAGTGATCTGGTTGTCATACCGACATAAAATTTCATGCATTGTTGGCACTCAGCTATATAAACCAAGCCAGTAGATTTACAAGTGGCATGATTACTAAATTTATAACTCATCTTAGTGGCAGGATGTGTAAAAGTGTCTGAGTTGGATATATGTATGCATTGATTGCATGCATGACAAGCAAAAGTCCCTGTCTTCGTACTGGGGTACCTTATCTGATGGGTATTACCATAGCATAGGAGCCTATTAAGTGAGGGCATGTTTCTATATGCAATTCTAGGTCTTGTGTCCACCAATGATCTTATCGTATCATCAGTCATTAGTATGTCCCAATGTCTATTAAAAACTTTTAGTATATGATTATTCCTGTTGGTAAATGGAATGACTATCCTATTAAAGTTATTACTTTTACCACGTTTGGGTATCTGTGGTTGACTATGTGTTCTATTAATCAGGGGAGCTCCCTCATGTTGCCTACAATAGTCACTCTTAGAGACTGCTTCATTGATGTGTTTATCATTGTAGCCCCTGGAACGAAAGTTCTCCAGGACCTTTTTGTGCTCACAATATGCTGTTGTTTGTGATGTCAGTTTTGATACTCTTACCATCTGATTGGTAATGATGTTGCTATATACATGTTTAGGGTGCATACTTTCTCGGTGCAATAAATTGTTTTCCAACATTCCTTCCTGTGAAGTTCAGTATCAAAACCATCAGGAGTGTTAATAACCTTCACATCCAAGAAATCAATACTGTCAAAGGAATGTGTGCACTCAAACTTAAGTAATTCAGTAGTACCATCAAGATAGGTAACAAATGTCAAAGTTGTTCAACAGTCCTCTCCACAATAGAAACACATCGTCTACAAATCTATTGTAGAATATAAGATGTTCACTAAATACGAATCTCTATTAAAAACAAAGTCCCTCTCCCAATGTGCCAACACCAGATTGGCATAGGCGTTGGCACATGGGGTGCCCATTGCAACACCTTTAGTTTGTAAATAGTATTGATCCTTATAGCAGAGCACATTGTTCTCTAAAATAATTTCCAAAAGTGACATATATTTGTGTACCATGCGTTCAGAGAGCTTATGGTTCACTAGCATGCCTCTAACAAAATCCATGCCTGAACAATTGGGTATAGAGGTGAAAAGAGATTTTACGTCTAAAGTGACTAATAAATCATCTCCACGAAAAATTGATGAGGAACTATGGTTAGCTAAGTTCTCAAGAAAGTTAGCAGTATCCCTTAGAACATGCTTTACCTCTGATAAAATGGGTTTTAATGCTTTATCAAGATATATGGACAGAGGTTCAGTCAGCCATCCACGACTAGACACTATAGGATGCATGGGTGGATCCAATCCGTTTTTGTGGATCTTGGGTAAACCCCTAAAAGAAGGTATCATGGCTGACTGAACCTCTGTCGATATATCTTGATAAAGCATTAAAACCCATTTTATCAGAGGTAAAGCATGTTCTAAGGGATACTGCTAACTTTCTTGAGAACTTAGCTAACCATAGTTCCTCATCAATTTTTCGTGGAGATGATTTATTAGTCACTTTAGACGTAAAATCTCTTTTCACCTCTATACCCAATTGTTCAGGCATGGATTTTGTTAGAGGCATGCTAGTGAACCATAAGCTCTCTGAACGCATGGTACACAGATATATGTCACTTTTGGAAATTATTTTAGAGAACAATGTGCTCTGCTATAAGGATCAATACTATTTACAAACTAAAGGTGTTGCAATGGGCACCCCATGTGCCAACGCCTATGCCAATCTGGTGTTGGCACATTGGGAGAGGGACTTTGTTTTTAATAGAGATTCGGTATTTAGTGAACATCTTATATTCTACAATAGATTTGTAGACGATGTGTTTCTATTGTGGAGAGGGACTGTTGAACAACTTTTGACATTTGTTACCTATCTTGATGGTACTACTGAATTACTTAAGTTTGAGTGCACACATTCCTTTGACAGTATTGATTTCTTGGATGTGAAGGTTATTAACACTCCTGATGGTTTTGATACTGAACTTCACAGGAAGGAATGTTGGAAAAACAATTTATTGCACCGAGAAAGTATGCACCCTAAACATGTATATAGCAACATCAATACCAATCAGATGGTAAGAGTATCAAAACTGACATCACAAACAACAGCATATTGTGAGCACAAAAAGGTCCTGGCGGAGAACTTTCGTTCCAGGGGCTACAATGATAAACACATCAATGAAGCAGTCTCTAAGAGTGACTATTGTAGGCAACATGAGGGAGCTCCCTGATTAATAGAACACATAGTCAACCACAGATACCCAAACGTGGTAAAAGTAATAACTTTAATAGGATAGTCATTCCATTTACCAACAGGAATAATCATATACTAAAAGTTTTAATAGACATTGGGACATACTAATGACTGATGATACGATAAGATCATTGGTGGACACAAGACCTAGAATTGCATATAGAAACATGCCCTCACTTAATAGGCTCCTATGCTATGATAATACCCATCAGATAAGGTACCCCAGTACGAAGACAGGGACTTTGTTTGTCATGCATGCAATCAATGCATACATATATCCAACTCAGACACTTTTACACATCCTGCCACTAAGATGAGTTATAAATTTAGAAATCATGCCACTTGTAAATCTACTGGCTTGGTTTATATAGCTGAGTGCCAACAATGCATGAAATTTTATGTCGGTATGACAACCAGATCACTACGAGAGCGTATAAGAGAACATATTTATGCCATTAATAAGGGCAATACCACTAACGCCTCGCTAAACATATAATGGAAGAGAACAGTGAACATAAATTTAAATTCCAAGTACTGGAGTTGGTAAGGAACAACAAAAGATTGGGTAATATTAAAAATAGGATAGAGGAAAGAGAGGGCAAATGGATAATGAAACTGCAAGCCCATAGATTTGGGCTCAATGAAAATTATCCATTAAACCTTTTTAGCATCTAGGAGCCTTAAACATTAAGTTGCATTTTAAATGCATTTTGTTGCATTCTGCTTTTTAAATGCATTCTGTTTTTTTAAATGCATTTTGTCTTTTTAATTGTTTGATTGCTTAATTGAATTTTTTGATGTCATGTGTGTGGTTTTTGTATAAAGGGAAAGGTGTTTTTCACTGCTTTTATATCTGATGAAGCTTTGCAAAGAACGTGAAAGCGCTTATATTCCTGCAGTTGCTGTGTTTGTGTTTTTATATTAAACGTGGACCATTGGTTTTACAAAGAGACTTCTGGAGCCTTCATTTATCTGCTGGTACATGGTGCACTCTTCTTTTTCTATTCGCATTTGGGACATTACTGAGAGTGCTTTATTTGGCGGTTTTGTTTCGTTTTTTAGTTGACTTTTCTGCCTACTTTTCCGTCAAGACATGGCCGCTACTCCTGTTGTACATAACTTGACTTCTAGTGAAGAGAGAATATTCTGCTTGGATGCTATCGTTGATATGAGCATCAATCCTTTACTCAAGTTGACATCTGCTGATTTTAATAAACCTGGTAATGTGCCGCAAGACACTAGAAATGATATGGGAATAATACTAACAACAAGAAAACTAGAAAACAAGCTCCATAAACTTCGCAATGTGCAGTGGCAGAAACTGCACATAGAAGCTTGTATTAAGTTTAAACTGGTGCCGAGGGGCTTAAGGGTTCTTAAAATGCCCACGTTTGGAGATACAAATCCTGAACTCCTAGCTGTGCAAAAGCTCAACTTAGAAACCAGTTTTTCATATATCTTGATCTTGATAGAGCACTATGATAAAGTGATCTCAGATTTGAAAAATGACATTAAAATACTACAAAATGAACTACTTAAACTATTGAAAGATGACAATTTGGAAACGTTATACAGCGACTTGAAACACATGATATCTTCTTTGGATATCAAATGTCTTCAAGACAAAAAAAGAAAGCTCGAGAGAGACTTCCTTGATTTTTCCAAGTCCCATGTCTTTAGTTGGCCGAGAGACAACAATTCCAAAAGAACTGATCATCGTCCGGTTAGAGTTTCAGATAAACCACCACAAGCCGATAATGACGTTACTTCTCTGGAGATGACGTCATCTTTAGGCGCCTGTGTTTCTCGTCGTGATCAGATTCCGAATCCGAATGTGCAGAGTTCTTCAGCCACTTCTAATGGCAATGCATTACTTGTGGAGGCACAAGTCCACGTAAATGGAACCTCTGATACTCTGACAATTGCTGCCATGAATACTCCATATTCAAGAAATCAAGACGTGCGCAAGAAACAAATTTCCCTGGACTCTTTCGATATCCAACCGGAAGAAGAGCTGCTTGCCATAGGAGATGGCTCACCGTCTTTTCCCCTGCCTTACAGACCATACGAAAACAGAACTTGGTCACCACATGGCAGAGCCATGAAAAGGAAGAACGCAGAGGACAGCTTTCAGTTTTTCAAAAAGGTACAAAGACCCAAGACATGACAGAACTGCCCGTGTATATTGAGGGCTTAGTTGTGAATATTTCTAATTACACTTTAAATGCTAATGAGCTGTCCGTTTTAAATAAAGGTTTAGGGTTTATTCCCTCTAGCTGTAATGACATCACTGATTTAATAGCAGATGTCAAATTATTTACGAGAAATATAGCTCTTAAGATGTTATTTAAGCCCAATGAGGCTTCAGACAACACTAATTATGCAGTGTTCAGGAAACCCTCTACATTTATTCCACAGCAGCATCCAATATTGGAAGCTTTTGAGAGGGCAGTAGAGAATGATCTATTTGAGTTGTATAACAACAAAGCAGCAAAGTGTCAATTTTTTAATTTAACAGTATATGAAAGGAAAGCTCTTGATGATTTAAGGAATAATGTGACTATAGCTATTAGACAAGCCGACAAAGGCGGCGCAATTGTTGTTATGGACAGTTCTTATTATTACAGCAAAATGGAGAATATGCTCTCTGATGTTGAAACTTATTTACCTATTTCCAATGCAAAACTCAATAATTTAATAAGGAATGTGCATGCATATCTTTATGACTTGATGCTAGCAGAGGTTATTGACAATGATCTATTCATGTATTTTTTGGTTGATAAACCCATGATACCTTCTTTTAGGGGTTTACCCAAGGTCCACAAAAACGGATTGGATCCACCCATGCGTCCTATAGTGTCTAGTCGTGGATGGCTGACTGAACCTCTGTCCATATATCTTGATAAAGCATTAAAACCCATTTTATCAGAGGTAAAGCATGTTCTAAGGGATACTGCTAACTTTCTTGAGAACTTAGCTAACCATAGTTCCTCATCAATTTTCGTGGAGATGATTTATTAGTCACTTTAGACGTAAAATCTCTTTTCACCTCTATACCCAATTGTTCAGGCATGGATTTTGTTAGAGGCATGCTAGTGAACCATAAGCTCTCTGAACGCATGGTACACAGATATATGTCACTTTTGAAATTATTTTAGAGAACAATGTGCTCTGCTATAAGGATCAATACTATTTACAAACTAAAGGTGTTGCAATGGGCACCCCATGTGCCAACGCCTATGCCAATCTGGTGTTGGCACATTGGGAGAGGGACTTTGTTTTTAATAGAGATTCGGTATTTAGTGAACATCTTATGTTCTACAATAGATTTGTAGACGATGTGTTTCTATTGTGGATAGGGACTGTTGAACAACTTTTGACATTTGTTACCTATCTTGATGGTACTACTGAATTTCTTAAGTTTGAGTGCACACATTCCTTTGACAGTATTGATTTCTTGGATGTGAAGGTTATTAACACTCCTGATGGTTTTGATACTGAACTTCACAGGAAGGAATGTTGGAAAAACAATTTATTGCACCGAGAAAGTATGCACCCTAAACATGTATATAGCAACATCAATACCAATCAGATGGTAAGAGTATCAAAACTGACATCACAAACAACAGCATATTGTGAGCACAAAAAGGTCCTGGCGGAGAACTTTCGTTCCAGGGGCTACAATGATAAACACATCAATGAAGCAGTCTCTAAGAGTGACTATTGTAGGCAACATGAGGGAGCTCCCCTGATTAATAGAACACATAGTCAACCACAGATACCCAAACGTGGTAAAAGTAATAACTTTAATAGGATAGTCATTCCATTTACCAACAGGAATAATCATATACTAAAAGTTTTTAATAGACATTGGGACATACTAATGACTGATGATACGATAAGATCATTGGTGGACACAAGACCTAGAATTGCATATAGAAACATGCCCTCACTTAATAGGCTCCTATGCTATGATAATACCCATCAGATAAGGTACCCCAGTACGAAGACAGGGACTTTGCTTGTCATGCATGCAATCAATGCATACATATATCCAACTCAGACACTTTTACACATCCTGCCACTAAGATGAGTTATAAATTTAGAAATCATGCCACTTGTAAATCTACTGGCTTGGTTTATATAGCTGAGTGCCAACAATGCATGAAATTTTATGTCGGTATGACAACCAGATCACTACGAGAGCGTATAAGAGAACATATTTATGCCATTAATAAGGGCAATATCACTAACGCTCTCGCTAAACATATAATGGAAGAGAACAGTGAACATAAATTTAAATTCCAAGTACTGGAGTTGGTAAGGAACAACAAAAGATTGGGTAATATTAAAAATAGGATAGAGGAAAGAGAGGGCAAATGGATAATGAAACTGCAAGCCCATAGATTTGGGCTCAATGAAAAATTATCCATTAAACCTTTTTTAGCATCTAGGAGCCTTAAACATTAAGTTGCATTTTTAAATGCATTTTGTTGCATTCTGCTTTTTAAATGCATTCTGTTTTTTTAAATGCATTTTGTCTTTTTAATTGTTTGATTGCTTAATTGAATTTTGTGATGTCATGTGTGTGGTTTTTGTATAAAGGGAAAGGTGTTTTTCACTGCTTTTATATCTGATGAAGCTTTGGAAAGAACGTGAAAGCGCTTATATTCCTGCAGTTGCTGTGTTTGTGTTTTTATATTAAACGTGGACCATTGGTTTTACAAAGAGACTTCTGGAGCCTTCATTTATCTGCTGGTACATGGTGCACTCTTCTTTTTCTATTCGCATTTGGGACATTACTGAGAGTGCTTTATTTGGCAGTTTTGTTTCGTTTTTTAGTTGACTTTTCTGCCTACTTTTCCGTCAAGACATGGCCGCTACTCCTGTTGTACATAACTTGACTTCTAGTGAAGAGAGAATATTCTGCTTGGATGCTATCGTTGATATGAGCATCAATCCTTTACTCAAGTTGACATCTGCTGATTTTAATAAACCTGGTAATGTGCTGCAAGACACTAGAAATGATATGGGAATAATACTAACAACAAGAAAACTAGAAAACAAGCTCCATAAACTTCGCAATGTGCAGTGGCAGAAACTGCACATAGAAGCTTGTATTAAGTTTAAACTGGTGCCGAGGGGCTTAAGGGTTCTTAAAATGCCCACGTTTGGAGATACAAATCCTGAACTCCTAGCTCGTTGGCAAAAGCTCAACTTAGAAACCAGTTTTTCATATATCTTGATCTTGATAGAGCACTATGATAAAGTGATCTCAGATTTGAAAAATGACATTAAAATACTACAAAATGAACTACTTAAACTATTGAAAGATGACAATTTGGAAACGTTATACAGCGACTTGAAACACATGATATCTTCTTTGGATATCAAATGTCTTCAAGACAAAAAGAAAGCTTGAGAGAGACTTCCTTGATTTTTCCAAGTCCCATGTCTTTAGTTGGCCGAGAGACAACAATTCCAAAAGAACTGATCATCGTCCGGTTAGAGTTTCAGATAAACCACCACAAGCCGATAATGACGTTACTTCTCTGGAGATGACGTCATCTTTAGGCGCCTGTGTTTCTCGTCGTGATCAGATTCCGAATCCGAATGTGCAGAGTTCTTCAGCCACTTCTAATGGCAATGCATTACTTGTGGAGGCACAAGTCCACGTAAATGGAACCTCTGATACTCTGACAATTGCTGCCATGAATACTCCATATTCAAGAAATCAAGACGTGCGCAAGAAACAAATTTCCCTGGACTCTTTCGATATCCAACCGGAAGAAGAGCTGCTTGCCATAGGAGATGGCTCACCGTCTTTTCCCCTGCCTTACAGACCATACGAAAACAGAACTTGGTCACCACATGGCAGAGCCATGAAAAGGAAGAACGCAGAGGACAGCTTTCAGTTTTTCAAAAAGGTACAAAGACCCAAGACATGACAGAACTGCCCGTGTATATTGAGGGCTTAGTTGTGAATATTTCTAATTACACTTTAAATGCTAATGAGCTGTCCGTTTTAAATAAAGGTTTAGGGTTTATTCCTCTAGCTGTAATGACATCACTGATTTAATAGCAGATGTCAAATTATTTACGAGAAATATAGCTCTTAAGATGTTATTTAAGCCCAATGAGGCTTCAGACAACACTAATTATGCAGTGTTCAGGAAACCCTCTACATTTATTCCACAGCAGCATCCAATATTGGAAGCTTTTGAGAGGGCAGTAGAGAATGATCTATTTGAGTTGTATAACAACAAAGCAGCAAAGTGTCAATTTTTTAATTTAACAGTATATGAAAGGAAAGCTCTTGATGATTTAAGGAATAATGTGACTATAGCTATTAGACAAGCCGACAAAGGCGGCGCAATTGTTGTTATGGACAGTTCTTATTATTCCAGCAAAATGGAGAATATGCTCTCTGATGTTGAAACTTATTTACCTATTTCCAATGCAAAACTCAATAATTTAATAAGGAATGTGCATGCATATCTTTATGACTTGATGCTAGCAGAGGTTATTGACAATGATCTATTCATGTATTTTTTGGTTGATAAACCCATGATACCTTCTTTTAGGGGTTTACCCAAGGTCCACAAAAACGGATTGGATCCACCCATGCGTCCTATAGTGTCTAGTCGTGGATGGCTGACTGAACCTCTGTCCATATATCTTGATAAAGCATTAAAACCCATTTTATCAGAGGTAAAGCATGTTCTAAGGGATACTGCTAACTTTCTTGAGAACTTAGCTAACCATAGTTCCTCATCAATTTTTCGTGGAGATGATTTATTAGTCACTTTAGACGTAAAATCTCTTTTCACCTCTATACCCAATTGTTCAGGCATGGATTTTGTTAGAGGCATGCTAGTGAACCATAAGCTCTCTGAACGCATGGTACACAGATATATGTCACTTTTGGAAATTATTTTAGAGAACAATGTGCTCTGCTATAAGGATCAATACTATTTACAAACTAAAGGTGTTGCAATGGGCACCCCATGTGCCAACGCCTATGCCAATCTGGTGTTGGCACATTGGGAGAGGGACTTTGTTTTTAATAGAGATTCGGTATTTAGTGAACATCTTATGTTCTACAATAGATTTGTAGACGATGTGTTTCTATTGTGGATAGGGACTGTTGAACAACTTTTGACATTTGTTACCTATCTTGATGGTACTACTGAATTTCTTAAGTTTGAGTGCACACATTCCTTTGACAGTATTGATTTCTTGGATGTGAAGGTTATTAACACTCCTGATGGTTTTGATACTGAACTTCACAGGAAGGAATGTTGGAAAAACAATTTATTGCACCGAGAAAGTATGCACCCTAAACATGTATATAGCAACATCATTACCAATCAGATGGTAAGAGTATCAAAACTGACATCACAAACAACAGCATATTGTGAGCACAAAAAGGTCCTGGCGGAGAACTTTCGTTCCAGGGGCTACAATGATAAACACATCAATGAAGCAGTCTCTAAGAGTGACTATTGTAGGCAACATGAGGGAGCTCCCCTGATTAATAGAACACATAGTCAACCACAGATACCCAAACGTGGTAAAAGTAATAACTTTAATAGGATAGTCATTCCATTTACCAACAGGAATAATCATATACTAAAAGTTTTTAATAGACATTGGGACATACTAATGACTGATGATACGATAAGATCATTGGTGGACACAAGACCTAGAATTGCATATAGAAACATGCCCTCACTTAATAGGCTCCTATGCTATGATAATACCCATCAGATAAGGTACCCCAGTACGAAGACAGGGACTTTTGCTTGTCATGCATGCAATCAATGCATACATATATCCAACTCAGACACTTTTACACATCCTGCCACTAAGATGAGTTATAAATTTAGAAATCATGCCACTTGTAAATCTACTGGCTTGGTTTATATAGCTGAGTGCCAACAATGCATGAAATTTTATGTCGGTATGACAACCAGATCACTACGAGAGCGTATAAGAGAACATATTTATGCCATTAATAAGGGCAATACCACTAACGCTCTCGCTAAACATATAATGGAAGAGAACAGTGAACATAAATTTAAATTCCAAGTACTGGAGTTGGTAAGGAACAACAAAAGATTGGGTAACATTAAAAATAGGATAGAGGAAAGAGAGGGCAAATGGATAATGAAACTGCAAGCCCATAGATTTGGGCTCAATGAAAAATTATCCATTAAACCTTTTTTAGCATCTAGGAGCCTTAAACATTAAGTTGCATTTTTAAATGCATTTTGTTGCATTCTGCTTTTTAAATGCATTCTGTTTTTTTAAATGCATTTTGTCTTTTTAATTGTTTGATTGCTTAATTGAATTTTGTGATGTCATGTGTGTGGTTTTTGTATAAAGGGAAAGGTGTTTTTCACTGCTTTTATATCTGATGAAGCGTTGGAAAGAACGTGAAAGCGCTTATATTCCTGCAGTTGCTGTGTTTGTGTTTTTATATTAAACGTGGACCATTGGTTTTACAAAGAGACTTCTGGAGCCTTCATTTATCTGCTGGTACATGGTGCACTCTTCTTTTTCTATTCGCATTTGGGACATTACTGAGAGTGCTTTATTTGGCGGTTTTGTTTCGTTTTTTAGTTAACTATGACTTGTTGTTCAGCCATGTGCCACAGCATGCCCAGCAATGGGATGACCTGTGGCAGGATCTACGCAGGAGAGTGAACGATGTGGGTGGCCATAACCGCACCTACCAGCAGGTGCACAGACACTGCATGGACCTGATATGACATGCAAAACAGCGTGCCACTGCAATCACCAGGGAACAAGGTGGAACAGGTGGTGGGCCACCAACCCAGCCCCCACTCACACACACCGAGGAGCTACTGGCCAGTCTGGGGACACCCAGGGAACAGCATCCAGACACACTAGCTGCCATCATGGAGGTGGGTGTCACCCAACCAATGAGCCTGGAGTTGCCTGGTAAGTCAGTACTGCACATATGGCTATTATACCCCATGTAGTTGCATGTGTCACTGTACATAGGATTGCCTAGTAATACTTAGTTACATGTCTTACACGGAGCTTCCCCCCCCTTGACAACCACTAAACGGAGGCCATATTGTTTTTGGTCTGCAAGTCCCTCCATTGACATTCCATGTAATACATAAATCCCACAATTGTGGGCTTATAAGCTTCGGTTTTCAGTTTTAGGTAGCGCACCCCATTTGCGCGGGTGTGCGCTGCAGTTAAACATCATAATCCCACGAAAAAAAAAAGTTATTAAACATATTTGTGCAACACTTTTTCATGCCAATGGCCAAATATTTGGCCAATGTCATGCTTAATGAAACATATGCACCCTTTATTTGGAGCTGACATAGCTCCGTTTTTGATTTTGCAGAAATGTACTCAGTTGTCAGCTGAGCACATTTCTGCAGCTAACACGTCCATTACACGGACTGGTTTCAGCTTCGTGGATCGCTCAAATACCTCATTTGCATATCTTTGAGCTGCAAATGAGGTATTGAGCATTTCCACGCCCAGTCCGTGTAAGAGACGTTTTAGCTAGTCTCTTACACGGAGGTTTGGGCTGTACCTGAATCGGGAGGCTTACACGGAGGCTTACACTACTCTTGAACTCCGTGTAAGCCTTCCTGAATCTGGCCCACTGACTATTACAGTCGGTCTGTGATGTCAGACATTACCGCTTCATACTTCAATCTGTGATATCAGACATTACCGCTTCATACTTGTTAGTCTTTAGGAAATCCATGTTGTTAAAAATCCGGTGATTCTCCTACTAGCATGAATTAGAGTAATATTTAAAAGTTACGACTGATTTTGGACTTGTAAAGACTATGGTGGGCATTAGTCTAGTAAAAACCTATGACTCTACTAGTTATGCATAAAACATGGCACAGCTATACACTGAATGCCTCATTCATACTTATTTCCTCCTACACCATATACTCCAAACTCTCAACTTGCCATAAATAATGAAAGAGAATTTAAATAATGTCATACATAAAACATGCACTAGCCTGTAGCATGCTTCACTAAGCTTGTAAGCATGTACCAGAATGTCTCACTGGAGCCATGCTGTTGTGTGAAGTGGACCATTGTTTCAATTCAGCCATCAGGAAAACCTGCATAGTATCTGAGAAATGCAACATGGCCATAATCACTGCCACATACAACACAGGAGTTGTGACAACTCTGGTTTCACAACTCCTCAGCAAAACTAATTCTAAACATACTGCCACTATCCACAAAAGGGAAAACACAATAAATATTGTATAAAAATATCTAATTAATAAACCACACTAAAATCTTCAGCAATGACCACATCCTCTCAGCTAAGCTAAAATCATGCAGAGCAAAGCAGAAAGAACATGGCAAACCTCCTAGAAAACCAGAGTCCCAAGCAATCAATGAAAAAATAGCCGTTTATCAGTGTACATAACACTCATCCATTAACACAAATACACACTGAAATTACTGCACACTGAGTGCATGAAAACTAGCAACCTGTAAAAAATTAAACCTATAGTACAAAGCTTTACACTATATAAACTATGGAACACGGAAACAAGAAGTACATCAAATACAGTACAGTTGTGTAAAATCTTACCATAACATTAGATACCCTTGCCTTCACCACTGCAGTATTCCTTACAAATGGGGATTCCCTGCCATGAAGCCCTCTGACTGGCCAGTTTACCAAAGACTACTGTTGCTTAAAGGTACACTGAACATCACCTACACACTCCTTCTGTAGGGACGTGCATAAAGATGACGTTCAAGTGTACCATCCTCAGAAATGATTGCTCCAATAGGAACAGCACTCTAAAAAAAAAACAAATAGAATCTGCACATTCAGGAAGGAAACAAGACTGGGGGGGCAATGGAAGGGAGTGAATAGTGCAGCGCTGAAGGCAACGACATCTACCATTATCGTAAGATTTTACACAACTGTACTATGTCGTTACATTCACTGCTCCAGTATTCATTACAAATGGGAGAGTGCAAAAGCTCAAGAAGAAACTTGGGAGGAGGAAGCAGTAGACTCCGAGAAGCCATGAAGAATAGCAGCAGCAAAACCAGCTCTGACTCTGGAGATGCCATCCAACTGTAATGTTTGGTAAAGGTACGCACAGAAGTAAGGAAGAATGGCAGCAGCAAAACCAGCTCTGACTCTGGAGATACCATCCAACTGGGAATGTCTGGTAAAGATGCGCAGGAGTAAGGAAGAATGGCAGCAGCAAAACCAGCTCTGACTCTGGAGATACCATCCAACTGGGAATGTCTGGTAAAGGTACGCACAGGAGTAAGGAAGAATGGCAGCAGCAAAACCAGCTCTGACTCTGCAGATACCATCCAACTGGGAATGTCTGGTAAAGGTACGCACAGGAGTAAGGAAGAATGGCAGCAGCAAAACCAGCTCTGACTCTGCAGATACCATCCAACTGGGAATGTCTGGTAAAGGTACGCACAGGAGTAAGGAAGAATGGCAGCAGCAAAACCAGCTCTGACTCTGCAGATACCATCCAACTGGGAATGTCTGGTAAAGGTACGCACAGGAGTAAGGTAGCAGGGCAGCAGCAACACCAGCTCTGGAGATACCATCCAACTGGGAATGTTTGGTAAAGGTACGCACAGAAGTAAGGTAGCAGGGCAGCAGCAACACCAGCTCTGGAGATACCACCTAACTGGTAATGTTTGGTAAAGGTATGCACAGAAGTAAGGTAGCAGGGCAGCAGCAACACCAGCTCTGGAGATACCATCCAACTGTAATGTTTGGTAAAGGTACGCACAGAAGGCCAGGTAGCAGCTTCAAGAATAGAATTAGGATCTAAGCCTTTGAAAAACCAACAGAAGAAGCCAGAGCTCTAGTGGAGTGAACCTTAACAGAAGAAGGGAGGGTCTCCATATGAAAAGTGTAACAAAAAGAAATATCCTTAGAAATCCAAGTGGAAATAGTTTGCTTGGAAAGAGCCAAACTTAAAGACCAAGTATGAAAGGAAAGAAATAATTGGTAAGATTTTCTAATAGCTTTAGTTTTATCCAAATAAAATCTGAACTATGTACATCCAAGGTATGCAGCACCCTCTCACAGTCAGACTGTGGAGAGGGGAACAAGTGGGCAAATTAAGTGACAACACATTAACCACCTTGGGAATGAAAAAAGGATTAGTATGTAAGGACACCCTGTCCTCATGAAATATCAAAAAAGGCAGACAAGCCATAAGGGCTTGGAACTCAGATACCCATCTGGCAGAAGTAAGAGCTAACAAAACAACAGTCTTCCAAGAACAATATTGGAAGGAAGCTGAAACAGCAGGCTCAAAAGGAGCCCAAGTCAGTTTGTCCAGAATGAAATTAAGATCCCATGGAGGAGGAACAGGCTTCCTGGGAGGCCTAATATTAAGGACGCCATTAAGAAATTGCTTAGCTTCAAATGTAGAAGTTAACACGGAAGTCAAAGGCAGACAAGCAGAAAGAGCTGATAAGTGGGCCTTAGTAGAAGAATAGGCCAAACCAGCATTGAGCAACTCACAGAAATAAGACAGAACCAAATGAACATCCACAGAAAGTTGGTCCAGGTCACGTTTTAGACACCAAAGAGAAAACTTCTTCCATTTAGACAAGTAGGATTTCCTAGTAGTAGGTTTCATGGCCTCCTACAGGACCTGCAGCACGTCCTCAGATAAAAAGGTGTCTATAAGGGATCAAAACCTTATCATGTATGGACAGGTGGGGATGGATGAGAGAGTCCTTGTCTTGTGTGAGGAGATCTACCCTCTGAGGTAACTTGTGATGATTGCCCTTGGCTACACGCAGATGTAGAGGAAACAACTGCTGTCACGGCCAAAATGGGGACAGCAACAATATTCTGGGAGCATCCTGTTGAATCTTGAGCAGGACTCTCAGAATGAGAAGAAAGGGATGGAATGCATAAAGAAACACCCCCTTCCAAGAAAATGAGAGGGCATCCACCTTCCATACCACAGGATTTGGGACTCTGGCACAAAACAGTGGAAGTTGTCTGTTCAGAGGGAGCCAAAGAGATCCACTTGAGGAGTACTTCACTGGTGAACAATATCCAGACTTTTGAGGGATTGAGTGAAGGACCTGCTCAGATTGTCTGCCATAATGGTCTGCCCTGAAGGAATATAAACTGCCTGAAGAGTCACTTGATATTGGACAGCCAGATCCCAAACCAGAAGTGCCAGCCAGCAAAGATGGTAAGATCTCATACCCCTCCTATTTGTTGATATACCACATGATTGTGGTATTGTCTGTGAATATTTTGTAAGGCCTTGGAGAGAAGAGAGGATGAAGGGTCTGATGAGCCAGCATAAGAGTCCTCATCTCTTTGATGTTGATGTGGTCCCTCTGCTGATAAGCTGACCATACTCCCTGAACCTTCAGGGAGTCCAACATTGCTCTCCATCCCACATCCGAAGCATCTGTGAACAGAGCCTAAGAGGGAACTTGAGGTTGAAAAGGGAGCCCAGATCCAGAGACAACTGCTGAATCTACCACAGACGTTCCTTCTTGAGACACAAGAGAAGAGGAACAGAAAAGTCTACAGGATGCACATGGTGAAGCTACACTGACTTCAAAAACCACTGGAACTTCTTCTTATGAAGTTTGGCTAGAGGGAGCATCAGAATGGTGGAAACCATGCACCCCAGAGCCCTCAGATACTCCCTGTCTGTAATAGAGGCCAGGAGAAGAAGAGTTTGTAAGAAAGAAATGAGAGTTAATGTCTGTGCAATCCAGAAAGGCACAATCCTGAGAAGGAGTCAGAGAATACTTTTTGAAGTTTATTGTGAACCCCAGGCTCTGAAGAAAAGGAATGGTGAAATAAAGATTTTGCAAAAGGACCTCTGGAGAAGAAGCCTAAGTCAGCAGGTCATCCAAATAAGGTAAAATATGGATCCCCTAATGCCTGCAAAAGGCAATCACAGGAGTAAGGCATTTGGTGAATACCCTTGGGGCAGTAGAACAGACAAAGCAGAGAACTGAAAATGCTAGGAAGCAACAGAGAAATGCAAAAATCTCCTGAAAAGAGGATGGATTAGAATATGGAGATAAGCATCCTTGAGGTCTAGAGACACCAAAAAGGCCCAAGGGAGTAATGGAGGAAAAAAAGGACTGAAGGGACAACATCCGAAAAGACAGTACCTTCAGAAAAGTGTTGAGACGGGAGAGGTCTAGAATAGGCCTCCAAGTACCTTCTTTCCTGGGCACTTGAAACATTCTGGAATAAAACTCTTTCCCCCTTTGGGACACAGGCACCTGTTGAATAGTACCTTGAGACAAGAGGTCTCGAAGAACTTCCGGGGAAAAAGGAAGTTGTTCCAGAGAAGGCTGAGGAATGCTCATAAAAGGAGAGCAGGAAAGACAAACCATAAAGTACCCCTGTGAATGATGGACAGAACCCAAGAATCCTGGGTGAGACAGAGCCAAACAGGAAGAGAAAGAGAAAGACAAAGAGAAAGAGGAATGTGGCTGGGAATAGGTGGACAGTTAGACAGCACCTGGTTTGTCAAGAAAGGAAGGCTTAAGAATCCCTGCAGTCTGAGTGGCTTTAGCAGGAGGAGTCTGTTTACTACCCGTTGTACCCTTTATGAGGAGGGTGAGACTGCCTACGAACAAAGACTGGATTAGAAGGGCAGTTTCACTGAAATCTATGCACTTGAGAAACAAAGACATGTTCCTGTAAAGTCCTCCCCTTGTCTTGAAGAGACTTAAAGAAACCTGCAGCTGCTTCACCAAACAAAAGAGTATTATCCAGAAGAGCATAGGCGATATTTAATTGTATTAACCCAACAGTTAGTTTGTGTAGGAATGGGTGTGGCGTGTTTGATTGATAAGGTGGCTGGCAGAGTTTCAGTATGTAAATACACCATAATTGACATGGAATCCATGCACACAACAAACTCCATCATCAAAATTATTACTTTCTCCTTTTTCAGGGGGGCAAGCCCCCCCTGCACCCCCTTGTGGGGGTGCTGCGCCCCCCCCCCACACACACACACCCCTCTGAACAAGTGTTGTGCAATGGTGCTGGTACTGCAAACAGTTTCAGCCATTAATAACAGTATCGTTTGGAGAAACAGTTTTGTGGTGTGAACTCTGCCCGATTGACTGAAATGTGATGTACAACAGGCATTTTAGTTTTATGCCCCTAGGATAACATTTTTTTTTGTAGTGAATGTCTACAATAAAACATTAGGTTGCTTTTGGCATAGATGCTGAACATTAATTACATCGCAATGTGTCAGGTGGAGTTTGGGTGGGGCTTGCTACTGTGCATCTGGTGGGTTAACACACTTTAATATCTCTGGTGCATCCATCAACTTAGCCTTAATATCATTGGCCAAAGGTTGCAGCCTAAGCCAAGAACACCTCCTCATCACTGAACCAAAGGCAGCAGCCCTAGAAGAGGCATCTGCTGCATCATAACTACATTTGATAGAATGACAAACCACTTGAGAGGAAGTCCCTAGTAAAGAAAGAGCAGAAGATTTACCCTCAGAGTCTGGAAAGTCAGAAAGAAGCTGACAAGCATGAGAAAGAGCCAAGACATACCTAGAGATATGGGTCTGATAATTAATATCCCCTAGAAAGATATGGGTCTGATAATTAATATCCCTAGAAAGATATGGGTCTGATAATTAATATCCCCTAGAAAGATATGGGTCTGATAATTAATATATCTAGAAAGATATGGGTCTGATAATTAATATCCCTAGAAAGATATGGGTCTGATAATTAATATCCCCTAGAAAGATATGGGTCTGATAATTAATATCCCCTAGAAAGATATGGGTCTGATAATTAATATATCTAGAAAGATATGGGTCTGATAATTAATATCCCTAGAAAGATATGGGTCTGATAATTAATATCCCCTAGAAAGATATGGGTCTGATAATTAATATATCTAGAAAGATATGGGTCTGATAATTAATATCCCTAGAAAGATATGGGTCTGATAATTAATATCCCCTAGAAAGATATGGGTCTGATAATTAATATATCTAGAAAGATATGGGTCTGATAATTAATATCCCTAGAAAGATATGGGTCTGATAATTAATATCCCCTAGAAAGATATGGGTCTGATAATTAATATCCCTAGAAAGATATGGGTCTGATAATTAATATCCCCTAGAAAGATATGGGTCTGATAATTAATATATCTAGAAAGATATGGGTCTGATAATTAATATCCCTAGAAAGATATGGGTCTGATAATTAATATCCCTAGAAAGATATGGGTCTGATAATTAATATCCCTAGAAAGATATGGGTCTGATAATTAATATCCCTAGAAAGATATGGGTCTGATAATTAATATCCCTAGAAAGATATGGGTCTGATAATTAATATCCCTAAAAAGATATGGGTCTGATAATTAATATCCCTAGAAAGATATGGGTCTGATAATTAATATATCTAGAAAGATATGGGTCTGATAATTAATATCCCTAGAAAGATATGGGTCTGATAATTAATATATCTAGAAAGATATGGGTCTGATAATTAATATCCCTAGAAAGATATGGGCCTGATAATTAATATCCCTAGAAAGATATGGGTCTGATAATTAATATCCCTAAAAAGATATGGGTCTGATAATTAATATCCCTAGAAAGATATGGGTCTGATAATTAATATCCCTAGAAAGATATGGGTCTGATAATTAATATATCTAGAAAGATATGGGTCTGATAATAAGTATCCCTAGAAAGATATGGGTCTGATAATTAGTATCCCTAGAAAGATATGGGTCTGATAATTAATATCCCTAGAAAGATATGGGTCTGATAATTAATATCCCTAAAAACTAGGGTAGCTGAAGCATAAACCTTCTTACCCTGCCTATCCATGGTTTTACGTCCTTGTCTGAAGGCAGCAACTTGGACAAAGGAAGCAGGTGAGACAGCTTATCAGAGGCTGGACACCACATAGGGGTCAGTAGCAGGACATTTAAACAAAAAGGAACACTCCTCAGGCACCCTATAAAATCTATCAGACTTCTTGAGAACAGGGGACAGAGAATCTGGTGCTTTAGAGGTATTGGGAAAAAAACATCCAATAAAGCAGGTAAGACAGGAGGAATGGCTGCAGGTTTAGGAGATTCCATCTGCAGTAACTCATAGTACCTCTTATGGATATCCAAAACCTGGGCACAATCCCACTTAAAAAAATCCATCATCCTAGAGATTGTGTCCCCAAAGGAAATTTCCTCAGAAGGAGTATCTAATGTACAAGAATCCTTCTCCTCAGACCCATAGTCTAAAGGAGAAGGAATATGGGCAGAATAAGCAAGGGAGTCATGATCAGAATCCACCTCAGAAGAATTCAATACCTTGCGCCTTTTAGAGGAAGAACAGGACCAAGGAGAAGCAAGAAGCAAAACCCCTTGAGGATGCCTCAATGCCAGTAAAGCATCAAATAACCCCTTAGTAAAGGCCTGCCACACACACTGTGGATCCCGAGGAGCAGCATAAACATGATTAGTCTTCTGCTTCATCTTTAAAGGGACATCTGTCCTGGAAACCAGAAAAGGCCCAGACTCAGGATCTTTAAGGGGACATCTGTCCTGGAAACTAGAGAAGGCCCAGACTCAGGATCTTTAAGGGGACATCTGTCCTGGAAACCACAGAAGGCCCAGACTCAGGATCTTTAAGGGGACATCTGTCCTGGAAACCAGAGAAGGCCCAGACTCAGGATCTTTAAGGGGACGTCTATCCTGGAAACCAGAGAAGGCCCAGACTCAGGATCTTTAAGGAGACATCTGTCTTGGAAAATAGAGAAGGCCCAGACTCAGGATCTTTAAGGGGACATCTGTCCTGGAAACCAGAGAAGGCCCAGAACCAGGATCTTTAAGGGGATGTCTATCCTGGAAACCAGAGAAGACCCAGACTCAGGATCTTTAAGGGGACATCTGTCCTGGAAACCAGAGAAGGCCCAGACTCAGGATCTTTAAGGGGACATCTGTCCTGGAAACCAGAAAAGGCCCAGACTCAGGATCTTTAAGGGGGACATCTGTCCTGGAAACCAGAGAAGGCCCAGACTCAGGATCTTTAAGGGGACATCTGTCCTGGAAACCAGAGAAGGCCCAGACTCAGGATGGCATTCCACAACAGCAGTAGGAAACTCTTCCCTAAAGAGAAACTGCAGAACCTCTCTAGACCCCTCGGAAGCAGCCAACCATTGTTCCTTCTGAATGCCCAAAATGGACACCTGCAAAGCCTCGTCGGACATGCTGCCCACCAGATCCTCACTGGCCTCCAACTCAGGTGTGGTAGAAGAATCCGATAAAGCAAAAACAACTGGGCGAGCCTCCAAGTTCATAGCAACCTCAAGAGAAAATCCCAGCAGAGACTGGACAGCGGAAGATTCTGGCCTTACCTTATGCACCTTCTTCTACCCCAATGGCTGACCTTCAGAACAGGAAGTTCCATCCATAGTATCTCCAGCAAGAAGCTTAAGACACTGGTTCTGAAGATACAAGTTAAGGGATGAAAACCTGCTATGAAGAGTTTTGGGGACAAATGCCTGAGAAACCGAGCAAGACGTATAGTTGTGAGCGGCACCTAGAGAAAAAAGAGACTTACTGTGGTGGTCTTTATGGAGAATCAGTCTCCCACACTGGCATTTACCCTTCCTGGATGACATTAACTCCAAACAGAACAAAACAAACAGAAAAAGTAAGCAAAACCCCAACTGGGTACTTATCTGCAATTGTGAAGACTCCAAAACACAAGAAAAAGCAAAGGAATTCCAACAAATAGAAAAACTGTAAAAAAATAAATAAATAAATAAATAAATAAAATAAAAACAGTGATAGACCAATGGTTACAACAATGTTCAGACTAGCGGCAAAGACGGTCTGAGGATGGTACGCCTGAAACTCAACTTTATGCCCTTCCCTACGGAAGGAGTCTGTAGGTGATGTTCAGTGTACCTTAAAGCAATGGTAGACTCTGGTAAACTGGTCAGTTTAGAGGACTTCACGGCAGGGAATTCCCATTTGTAAGTAATACTGCATCGGTGAATATAAGGACATCTACTGTCTACTTAAATTTCTCCAGTAATGAATACAAACATAAGAGATGACATCAGTAACATACAGTTTGGATCAGAAGATCCCAAACATAAAAATGTTCACTTACCTGTAA
>NC_056729.1:1812715622-1812720622 GCF_019279795.1 Protopterus annectens | reverse complement strand
GCACTTTTGCGAACATCGATTCACTGAACAGCAAATAAAAAAAAAACATAACTACACTAAACACGTTTATGCAGGGAAGTGGGGAAAGCCTCCCTGCACTCCCACACCACTACTACTTACATATTCTAACTCTGAGATTGCACTGCAGTGGGGAAAAGGTAATATTCCCTTATCTTCACTGTGTCGCAATCTACAACAACAACCTCACTTGCTGTACAGTTAATCTGTTTTTCGAGAAAGTCCATTTTCAGATAAATGCACTTTTGTGAAAAAGGAGTTGCGAAATTAATTTTAGAGAAATATAATTTCGGTGGGTCGAAGTTGAGACACACACACACACACACACACACATACAATCACACACACACACAATCACACACACACACACACACACACACACACACACACACACACACACACACACATATACATACATTTATACATTACATTAGTACTAGGGTAACTGCCCTAGTGGACCCATTTTGAGCCTTGCCAAATCATCTTGTGATTGTAAGGTAAACACCTTAACCATTCTGTCAACCATTATACATAATCATATTAATATATATACATGGTGCTCTGACTCAAAATAATAATGCTACATACCAAAGAATTAGCACTCAAAATAAACATATTGGCGAAAAGTCCACGAATTATATAGGACACAAAAGTAGTGGATTAATGTCCCTATATTTGTGTCATACTGCCAAATACATCAAACAATAATAATATAAAGAAGCAAGCCAGAAGATATCACTCCCAGTCATTCGGATGACTAGAAAACAACATATTGCTTTCACCTCATGACATCATTAATTCACTACTGTGTGTCCTGTATCGTTTGTGGACTTTTTGCCATTTCATTTATTTTGAGTGCTGATTCTTTAGTGTGTAGCTATATATGAATATATATATATATATATATATATATTGTTGTTCGGCTTTTCCCGGTTAGGGGTCGCCACAGCGGAACTCCGGTCCGCTAATAATTGGTAGTAGATTTTTACGTGCTGGCTTACCGGGCCTAACGCACAACCTTCAACGAAGGAACACCCATTCACGTATGTCGTCACACAGAAGACGCTCTAACTCAGAATAGAACGGGCAACGTCTAACTGTGAGGCGACAACACTACCGCAGCACCACCACCGCTATAATAATTGGCTTAACCTCTGGTGTCATTCAAAGGGGATCCAATGTCTGTCTGCCTGGGATGACATGCTGGACAAGCCACGCTGCTTCGCAAGGGACGGCTTGCACCTGTCACCCTTAGGCTTCCGGATGTTGGCAAAGGCTCTTGCCACCCCCATAGTGTCTTTTTTAGGCAAGGCTCAAATTCTAAACCTACCACCCTAGAACACAAAAAAGAAAAAAAACTAAGGGTAATGCTGCTCAATGCCAGAAGTCTCAACCTCAAGATGCACGCACTCGAGGCCCTTCTCAGTATGGGGAACATTGATGTTTGTGCTGTGACGGAAACCTGGTTCAAGGCTCCTGAGAGCACCCCGGCACTAACAGGTTTCACCTCATATCATGCGTTCCGGCCCCAAAATCTGGACCACACCAAGAAAGGGGGGGGGGTATCCATATTCATCAAGGATATCCACACCTCCAGGTTGGTGGCAACGCACGAAGCATTGGAGACCATCCAGGTGCAATTAACCATAGGCAAGACTGCTCTGCAATTTGTAGCATGTTACAGACCACCCTCTCAAACTCAGGAACCTCACACAGCCTTCCTGAAGACACTGGAGGGGCTAAATGTATCTCCAAATACCATCATATTGGGTGATTTCAACTACCCGAATATTGACTGGGATCATTACTCAAGCCCCAATACTCTAGCCCAAAGGTTCCTAGAGTTCATAAACTCTAATGCCATGGAACAACTAGTCACCGTTCCCACAAGAGAAGAAAACATACTGGATCTCATCATCACAAACATGGGGACACAATGTTCAACACCAGAAGTATACCCCTCATTGGTGAGATCAGATCATAAACTAATCTCACTGGAAGTCCACATCCCGCCTCCACCTCAGATAAAAAAGACCACAGTAAAGAACTTCTCAAAAGCTGACTTCACACTTCTTAAGTCCAGCGTAGTATCCTTCAAGGCCCCCGAGCCAGTGGAAACCACTACCCAAGCTGCTGAATCACTTACAAATGCCTTCTACCAGCACCTCCAGGACTACATGGATCAGGCAATCCCAAACAAAACAAAGACTCTCTCCACCAAAGGCAAGCACCCAGTCTGGTGGACCCCAGCCATAAACAAGCTCTACAATAAAAGGAGAAAGCTATTACAAGATAGAGCAAAATTCCTAAAAGAGAAGACACCCTTGATCATCATAAGTAAAAAACTACGATCACTCATAAAATCATCCAAGGCAAATTTTGAGAGAAAAATCGCCAAAGACTCAAAAGACAATCATAAGGCCTTTTTTAGCTATGTTAGGAACCTGGGAGGCAATTCCCAGATATGCTCAGAATTAGTTCATAATAATGTAAAAATCACTGTACCAACAGACATTGCCAACATACTTGCTGACAGGTTCAGTGCAAACTTCTCCCCCCCTCCCACCCCAAAAGGAGAGATATCTATCCCAGCAGATTGCAGCCTCCCAAACATCTCAATTACCCAGGTGAAAACTGCTCTCTCCAAGGCAAAAAACACAGCATCTATGGGACCTGACGGTGTCCCTGGCTGTGTGCTCCACGAACTCAATGAGGAATTAAACCCGCATTTAAGGCAGCTGTTTAATCTTAGCCTCACCTCAGGATACGTACCCAAGGAGTGGCGTACGGCAACTGTTGTCCCACTTCACAAAGGCGGTGCCTCCACTGACCCTGGAAACTACCGCCCCATTAGCTTAACAAGCCTGGTTTGCAAAGCTATGGAAAGGATCATAATAGATCTCATAAATAAAGACATAGGGGACTTACAGACATTGGATCCAACCCAGTTTGGCTTTGTCAAGGGCAGATCATGCCTCTTGAACTTGGTTGACTTCTTCGAAATGGTCTCCAAGGCCATTGATGAGGGCAAGGCAGTCCATACAGCTTACCTTGACCTTGCAAAAGCTTTCGACACAATACCCCACTCGGGTATCATTGAAAAACTCACCACCTTAAATGTAAACCCATACGTCACTAGATGGGTTTCAAACTGGCTAAGTGACAGAACCCACGGGGTCAGAGTTGCAGGTGCTATGTCAGATTCCAAGCTGGTCACAAGTGGGGTCCTACAGGGCTCGGTCCTGGGCCCCCTCTTGTTCGGCATCTATTTTTCAGAAGTACAAGCAAACACAAGAGGATTATGGCTGACAAAGTTTGCAGATGACTGCAAACTGGGAGCCATAGTTGAAAACACTTCAGACACAGATATCCTTCAGAAGGGTCTTATAGAAATGGAAAACTGGTGCCAGAGCCATGGCCTAAAGTTAAACGCCAAAAAATGCATAGTCATACCCTTCCGGAAAAACAAGGTAACCCCTAGCTACCATATAGGTGGCAACCCGCTGAGCACAGAAGAGGTCATCAGGGATCTGGGGACCCAGGTTGACAGTAGCCTCTCCTTCAACACTCATGTTGCCAAGGTAGTTAGGAAGACCTTCTACATTGCCCACCTGATCAAGAAGGGATTCACATCCAGATCAAGGGAGGTCATTGTTCCCCTGTACTCATCACTCAACAGACCAATGATTGAGTACAATGCCCCATTCGGAATGTACCTTACCCGACACCTGCAGCAATTGGAAAGACCCCAAAAGTTCCTCACCAAAAGGATAATGGGTCTCAAAAATATGTCTTATGCTGCCCGACTGAAGGAACTCCAGCTCTATTCAGTAGCATACCGTCTGCTCAGAGGTGACCTGTGCCTGACATACAAGGCCATGTCCAACCCGGAATTAATGGACATGCTCCACCTCAAAAAATCTAAATCCACCAGAACTACAAGAGCAAGAGACTTAAACCTTAACACGGTTATTAATAGGACGTGCTGGAGGGACAGATTCATCACCCAGAGACTCCCTATGCTGTGGAACAAAATCCTGGTACATGTGAGGCATAGCACCTCGCTGGCCTTGTTCAAGAGGAATCTTGACAAATGGATGGGAGATCGCAGGTTTACCCCAGGGATCACCCCTGCGTCACTACTGGACAGAGGTACGGCAAAATAATGGGCATAGTATCCTTCAAACTTAAGGGGTGGCGATAGGCACAAAACTTTGGGCTGGGCTTATAAATGCCCTAGGGCATATAGCCTAGTATGAACCTATGAACCTATGTATATATATATATATATATATATATATATATATATATATATATATATATATATATGGGTCTATGTTCATTAATCGAAAGTATGGTTCATCGAACTTACTTCCGCGAAAGTGCATTTTGTCGAAAATGCACTTTTGCTGAAAAATAAAAAACAAACATAAAACAAAAATACATTAAACACTAATATGAAGGGGGCAAGCCCCCCCCTGCACCCCCCCACACCCCTACTTTAATATTCCCACTCCCAGATCGCACTACAGTGGGGAAAAGGGAATATTCTCTTATCCCCACTGTAGTACGATCTCAACAAGTATCCTTAGTTGTACATCAACGGTATACGTTGATGTACAACTAAAGGTATATGTGAATGGCATGTCTTTTTCTTTTGTTGTTTTCTTTAGTGAACGTGCATTTTTGACAAAATGCATGTTCGCTAAAGTGATTTTGACAAAGTACGGTTCGATGAACCATACTGTCGACAAAACAACAAGGACCCATATATATATATAAATATATATATATATATATATATATATATATAGATATAGATATATATATATATATATATATATATATATGTATACAGATATATATATATATATATATATATATATATATATATATATATATATATATATATATATGTAGATAGATACACACACACACACACACACACACACACACACACACACACACACACACACACACAC